>NC_092030.1:20259768-20489768 GCF_042242105.1 Pempheris klunzingeri
TCCTCGCTGTGAAATAAGAGAAGATATCGATTTTCTCTCTCTCTCTCTCCACCTCTCCTTCCTTCTCTTCTTCCCCCCATCCACCTCTGTTCTGTTTTCCCTTTGCCCCCACCACCCATCCTCTCTGCCTCCGCCTCCTCGGGACTGAGGAAGCTCTGTTACCATGGAGACGCATGAGGCTGAAGCCCCATTGGCGGAGCTGGCTGTGATGCGGCGAGGCGGAGGTGCAGCCCTCCGGATTGATTGCCTTTTTCAGCCAGCGTCATTACCATCACCCCCCCCCACCCCCCCCATCACCCCATCAAGGAAGTTTTAGACGCATCGACAGGAATTTGTGTTCAGGAAGAGACGAATTATAAATGTGGCATCAAGTCCTTTCGCTTCACTGTGAATATCATCCTTTAAAGGGTGAATTAAAACACACAGCATCATTTTCCAAGTTTCTTTTAGGTAGAAATCAACTTATGTGTAAATACATTATGATATAGTGAGTCCACTGATCATTATTTTACTTTTACTTATGGTTTATTTTATTGGTATTGTACTTCTATTGTTAAAGGGATAGTTTGTATCTATACGCTATGTTTACAGTATGTTCACCACCTCACACTAAAGCTCGCTTTACAGCCACCAGACTCCATTGACAAAAACATCATTTTAGCTCGCAGAACGCAGGAGTTGCTGGTCTACCGCTTCCTTGATCAGTTAGTTTTTATGTGTTATTGTGTGACTTCGGTGTGTTAAATTGTTAGTTTGGATCCAAATTAATGTGCTGAATTATTGATAGAGGCAGCAGCAGCACAGCAAACTCCTGCGTTCTGTGAGGTAAAATTATCATTTTTGTCAATGGAGTCTGGTGGCTTTGAAACAAGCGAAGAGAAAGAGATAATGGCTTCAGTTTCCAAGTTGGAAAGGGCCGTCTGACGGCAGTGGAAATTGTTGAAAATATAAATATAGCATACACTGATGTTGATCTTTTCAGGTGGGCGTTTATTGACTAAAATGTGTTTTTCTGCTGCCCCCTTTCACAGCAGTGCAGCATAATTATTAATTATTTACTCCAGTCACTAAAAACAAAATACTGATTGCATTTTCTTTCTTTTTGTTCGTACAACATCTAGCAAAGATCTAGAGAAAGCAGTGATGAATTTAAAGATTGGACAGGATGGTCTATAAAATGCCAGAGAAAACATTATATTAATCATATTAATAATATTAAACAGAGACAAACAGCAAAGAAGCTGGAAACATAAAAAATGTGTTGTTTTTGCATCAAAGAATGATCATGATTACGGTCAGGGTCAGTTTATCAGATGATTATTTTCTCAATTGATCGTTTGCTCTAAAAAAATACCAGAAAACAAGAGGATTAGCTTTTCTTAATGTCCTCTTTTGTTCCGTCAAACAGTCCAAAACTAGAAAAATATTAATGCTTTGCTGAACATAAAACCAGAAAGTCCTCATTTGAGAAGCATTTCTGCAGTAAAACATGATTAAAAAACCTTATTTAACTGATTAAAGTTAACAAATGGGATAAAATGAAGACACATTCATCACATGAAGCTCAGTGAACACGTCCACACAATCCTTCAGCCTCAGTTCGACGTGATAATAGAGACGCACTGTTTGTGAGCACTGGCGTGCAGTAGAGCCGCGCAGTAACATGTGCATGAATCACTTTTATCTGCGCTCCCAGAGGCACATCGAAGGCTCTGATGATTATGCATCCGTGCGCAGGGTGTCGTGACCGTCCCGTCTTTCCCGCTGTGTATTTTTCTCACCTGCATTGTCCACAGAATTTAAATGAGCCGGCTGAGTGGTGCGAACGCAGGTCTTTTCCCTTTTGATTAACAAATCAGTGACCGAGCCAAAGCGTTCGCTTCATTAATCCAGACTGTAGCTGTGACGCCACTCTGGTACCTGAGTGGCTGCAGCTTCTCTACACTCTGAATCACATGCTTTTTTTTTTATCAACACAGCAATGCAACATGCAAAATTTCTGTGTTAAAGGGAAATTTCGCCACTCATCTTTGATGGTAAATGTCGTCAACTGAGGCTATAATTATCTCAGTGTTTGCAATATTAGCTGCAAAATATGTTTTTCTTCATCATGTCAGCCTGGATGTCTAGTCTCTGTGAAGCTCCACTAAAAACAAAACGTCCTTCTTCTCTTTGCTTATACTGCAAACTATCTACATTTCAAACAACACAAGTGTGCAGGGGTTTTTATGGACGAGAGGAGATCTTACAGTGTCTTGGCTGACTTGGATATTCAGCAGAACTTATTCAAACGGGAGCAGGAGGATAATCCTGGAGGGGACCTGACCCGTCCAACACAAACTGAATCTTTCTGCTGCGTAATCAGCGTGGACAGTTTTTCTTTGATGCTGTCTCCAACCCCCAAAAACAGAGTGGAGCACAGAGGATTTGTTCAGGCGTCAGAAACTCCAGCACAATGCATCCTGGTACATGTAGGCACTGGAGGTACGACTCAGCTTCCTCTGTCAATATAACTTGACTCAACGATGATTGGACATCCCCATAAAACACAGTTTCCCTTTAAAGTGACCACAAAACAGGAGACTGTCAATAATCATGATCTTTGATTGTCAAAAAATAAACAGCTGCTGATCTCTGAGAAGCCCAGAAGGTCCTCAGATGAAGACAAACACAGCTGTGAAGGTGTTTTCACGAACAAACGCAAAAAATGTGTTCATTGGTGATTTTGTTGCCTTCAGACGGAGCAACGCTAACAGTTTCCCCCCGTTTCCAGTCTTTATGCTAAGCTAAGCTAGCCCGCTGGCTGTGGGAGCAGTGTCTGTATTATTTTCCCAAAATGTCAAACTATTCCTTTAGGAAAAACCCAAAACAAAAACTGTAACACATGAGAGGCAGCTGCTTCTCTGAATGAGCCCTGATGTGCACTGAGTGAGGATAAACTCTATGACTCACACGTCTACGCTTTATAAACGTCGCTTTAATTACATCCAGCCGACACGTCTCAGTGGGTCTGAGGTTAAAAATATCCCACCTGCAGCCAGACGTGTTCTGTGGGCGAGCGTTTGGTCTTTAGGGACGTTTTTTAACGGAGGATCCAGAGTGTGTGAGGCCCTTTAAGCTCCGAGGACGAACCTGAAGACGTTTACTACGACAAAACCTGCAGATTAAATTTACTGTGATGCCAACGAGCAGAGAGCTCTCTGCCGTTTTATCTGCGAGCTGCAGAGATGTGCATCCTCAGAATGAAATGACTTGTTGATGGGTGCTCCACCCAGCACACACACACACACACACACACACACACACACTTTATCTGAGCATCAGCAGAACACACAGCTAACAGAATCACCCCCTGCTCTGGAAACGCCACAGTGCCCCCACACAGGCAACAACATCTGCTTCAATTATTGCTGTTAATTTGTGATCTTGTCAAACACATCTTTCCTCACCAGACACTCCTGCTACTCATCCGGCACGATCACACGGCGGCCTGGGTGGCGGCTTCCTGTGATGCCACTGCCGGTATTTTCTCTGGACGTCACTCTGGCTGCTGCAGCTGAATTCCCGGAGGATTGACGTGTTTATTTTTCACTTTGGCTGAGATTCGGCCTCGTTATTAGGCCGAGTGGTGAGCTAACAACAGGTGCTGTGCAGGAACACCTTAAAAACACCATGACGCCAAATTCAAACCTCACAACGAACCTCATCACACTACATCACTGTGATGAAATCAGCCTGGCTCTGTCCAAAGCTAACAAAAGCTGTTTAATCTGCACAAAAAATGCAAATAAAAGAGGTTTAAAAACAACAATTTCTCTTGAGCTTCGCCGTCAAGTTTTATTACAAAAAAAATCTGAACAAAATCCTCAATTTGAAGTTAAAAAGCTTCCAAACTGGCGATTCCTCCGACATCTTTCTACAGTCGCTTGCAGATCGATGATCTTTTATTCCAAATAACTTCAGTATTTTAAAATACTGTGTAATACTAGAAGATTGGAAGGTGCCACTTGATCCGACAGTCCATTATTCCGAAACCCCAACAAAAATATCCCACACATGGAGTCTCCATGTTTGTCAGTGTATAATACACTCATCATCAGCGGTTTAGACAGAAGACATAAAGCGTTCATTTAAGGTGACAGATGAAACTTTGCAGCTTCATAGTTTGACAGTAACACTTGCTGATTAACATGCTTCAAACTGCTGCACTGACAGAAAATTACAGGTAAAAGTGGAGAATTAAAACTGTCCCATAACTACATAGTGTCGTGTTTCCATCCCTGTGAATAAATGAATCATCTCACGACCCCTCAGATGTATCTGGTGACCTCTGGAGGGCCCCGACCCTCATGTTGAGAGCCAATAGACTGACTGTATATAAAGTATTTCCACCTGGAGCAGCTCCAACAGTGACCTGCTGCTCTGACACGGATGCTAATTATCTAATAATGTCACAAAGGATCAGATATGAGTCACAGGACACATGTAGAAATGTAAGTTTTGGTGCATTTAAAGGATTTTAAATGCAGGATTTTTACTTTACATTCCTGCAATGGTACTTTTGGCTGTGTTAGTATCTGAATATTCCCCCCACCACTGCTCAGCTGACAGAAAATGCTTCAAAGCTGCAGATATGAGACGCTGACACTGACCTGCAGTCAGTCTCCGGCGAGGACTTCCACTCTTCTTCCTGTGAACGAGAGACAGCCGAGGTGAGACTCAGTGAGCAGCTACTGAATGTTTAAATGTCGTAGACGCACACAGCAACACGATTTCAGAGCTTAAGAGCAGGCGCACGGCTCTGTGAATGGGTGTGCTCCATAAATACCAGATTTGGAGCAGAAGTCATGTTTCGAGACGGTTTCTTTCCTCAATTCAGTTTGAGAAGTGTAAGAAATGCAGCAGGACTTGCATGGAGTGTAATACATTAATAAATTAGGCAAAGCAATCCTTATTCAGAAGCTGATTTCTGTGTATTAAATTAGCTGGAGGCTTCTTTTCCTTGATGGACGCCCAACATGTTCACCCACAGCTAATGTCATCATCTGACACTGTCAAAGCATCACAACATAAGAGAGAAAAAAAGAGAAAAGAAGGCGTGGGCAGCAAATGAGAGCGAACGAGGCCCTGACGTGATGGCTGGGTGATGAGAGAGGACAGGCTATTTTTAGATCAGGGCGGCGGTGGAGGTGGAGGGGAGGGCCGGGGGAAGGGGAGGGCGGGTGGGGTGATGGCAAAGAGCAGTGTGATGGGTGGTGGGGCTGCTAGGAGGGGTTAGTTAGGATGCCTCTCTGCGTTTTGGTAAATGGCGGCGATGCATCAGTGTCTGAGGAGGGAGGGGAACATCTGGGCTTTCAGAAAAAGAAATGACATTACAGAAGAGCTCTCTGTGGAAGTAGACCTCTGTGTTTGACCAGGAACAGCCGTTATATCGCTCTCTGCAACGCCACCAGACTCTATTGACAAAAACAGTAATTTTACCTCACAGAATACGGGAGTTGCTGGACTCAATCAGTGAGTTTGCTTGTGTTATCATGTGACTTTCGGGTTTGTTCTGATTCAGATTTACTCTTTAAAACACCCAAATCAAATTAAAACAACTAAGTCACGGGGCAGCAGTACATCAGCAAATCTCGCGTTCTGTAAAGGAAAATTACTGGTTTTCTCAATGGAGTCTGGTGGTTTTGAAAAGCGCAATACAAGAGCTGTTTCTGGTCAAACAAAGGGTCTGTCTCTGTAGGAATCCTTCCCATAATGTTGTTAGACACCTAAAATAACAATATGAGCCTGTCAGCGGCTAAAACAAGCACTTTTAGTGGATGTATTTTGTTTGGGCGCAGTTGCCCCAAAGGATTACATTGCAGCAACTGAAGCCTGTTCACGGCTGTCGGCTGAGGTGATCTACTGGACCAATTCCAACATGTTTTGTACCTACGAGTCTCTTAGGCACCAAAATATGTACAAATATGGTTTGAAAAAGCCAAAGTTATCCTTTAAACAATCTCGGCTGAGCAGTGGCTTTAAATTTGATATACTGAGGCAGCCTCTGTGGGAGATCCTTAACAAATAAAAATGATTGAAAGTAGTTCTGCTCTTGTTGCTTGTGAGGACCGGCCTCTTTACAGTGATGATATTTATCTCGCTTCAGAGCTTCATGTTTAATAGATACCGTATGAGAGGGAATTAGCGAATTTCCCCCAAAATGTTGCACTATTCTGTCACATGATGACTGTGAGCTAATCCAGGAGAGGAAAGCAGCAGGTGGCCGAGATCAGACAAGCAGCCTGAGCGTCGATTGGCTCCTCGTCGGACACCTGAGCACCAACATGCCGACACACAGGAGCCAGGCGGTGAGCAGGTGGGGTTGCCGTTAATGAGATATAGACAAGAAAACAGCAGGGCAGCCGAGGAAGACCGTGTTGTTAATTGATCTTTGAAGGCCCTGAGATAAAAAAAGGTAGGAAGTTCCACTCGTCGGGCCAATACCATTACGGTCTGGCCCGGCTCCAATATGGCGAATATACAGCGGTGATGTGGAGCCAGACTGAGGCGACACCCTTTCACCCACTTTCATTTGTCACAGAGATTAAGCATCCATTAAGACCACAGATCCATCTCTTGATTACTCACATTCATAATGCCTGACTGTAAACGAGTGAGTTTCTGCTGAGGGGACGTGTATCGCCCACGCTCAAAACCATTACACGGATATTACAAAACTGTTTTTTAAGGCGTGTTTGGGCTCCAGGGGAGGCGATGGATGTCAGCCTGTCGCTGCACCACTTTGGCTCAGACTGAACTGCAGGACGGATTGCTGTGACATTTTGTCCAAATATTAACGACCCCCTGAGGATTAATCTTTGTGGGTTTAGGCGTTTTTAGTTTAATAGTTGTGGGGACTCCCTGTGAGGAACTGGCCTCCACGAGCTCCCACGACAACTACAAACAATAATCTACTGATCATCAGGAAAATGTTTCCTCACAGACGTCCATATAATCAGACTTCTTATTAGCATTAGCTTGTCTCTTTATACTGATGTTCATTAACATGCTCTGTCCCGACCAAATAAACCAATAAATAAATTAATAAATCAATAACATAACTCTGATTTTGTGCCAGACATCTGTATATTTAAAACTACTAAACTATCAGGTGACAATGAGATTGTGTCTAAAAACCTGCAAAACTGCAGTAATGACTTTCCCATCAGCCTCAGTTAGCACGTTAGCATGCTAACGTGCTAAACTAATGATGGTGAACATGACGAACATCATAAATAGAGCAGAATATAGAATAAAATGTGTCTTCATTTGTCTTCGGCAAGCAAACGATCAGTAAAAAAACACGTAGACAAGTCAAATCACACGTCTAATTCAATCTTTTTAAACATATTTTTAGTCACTGGAGGGACTTTTCTTCCTTTTCTTTTTCTCGCCATTGACACAATTTATTTTTAGACTGCAGCAGGTAAACAGGTGGAAAAGTTCAAATGAAACTCAACTCAAACAATAGTTTCACACATTATTTCCTGACGACGCTAAATACTGTGACACGCCTGCTAAACGTGAGCGTGTTAGCATTTAGCTCAGAGCTGATCAATCGGCCGAATCTCTAAAGGAAACAGATGCACAGAGATTAGTTTTAACTAACGGAGTGAAGCTCTAAGTATCAAGTGAGCAGGCGACAGCACCTCAGCCACCACGCTGAATATGTGTGTGTGCGTCTGAATATTTGATGAGGACACGACGCCTCGCTGGATCCGCACAAAGCTCGGGGATTGTTAATTAGAGTAAGTGCTCAAAGCCGAACGTGACAGCTTTAAATTCTCAGAACAAACCCCCCCAACACACACACACACACACACACACACACACACACACACAACCTCGGTCTCACATGACCCCGGCGCCCCGGAGCAACTGGCCGGACCCGTCACGTAGGTATGGATCTATATTTAAAGCGCTCTTGCAAAGGGCGCCATGTGAGCCAGTGCGTGTACAGCTTGTCCTGCATCCATCAGAGGAGGAGGAAGCATTCAAAACTGTCGTGAAGGTTGTAAAGTTCACTGATTCAACTTTTTGGAGGCCGAATTTCTCTGTTTCTGTTTTTTTTAGACTGTTGGTGGATGATAGAAACACCTGTCGGCAGGAAGCATCAACACATTTCAGGACTGCGTTAGTTTTAGCTCAGTTTTGTCTTTTAAAGTGGAAGCTGAGTGCTTATTATTTTAATTATTTCATCGATTCTTTCATGTGATTCATCTGGTTTTACTGTATTGTGTTATTATTATTATTATTATAGTCTCACATCCTTTGTTAAAGAGCTTTGAAATGAGTTAGTTATTTTTTACACAGGATCTGGTCTATGATGAGTTATAAGTTATAGGAAACAGTATTTCACAGTGTGGATCCTCGCAGACTTTATAAATTACTCTTTTATGCACTTCGTTTTGCTAAAAATGCATTTTAGAAAACTGGAAATCTGACACAGCATCAGTGAATTAGCATCAAACTGTCCTCCAGAGAAGACCTGCGGAGGCTTCACACACTGAGTGGATGTTTCACTTCCATCTAAACTCAGTTTTATTTCAAATCCAAACTGATTTTTCTATTTTTTTATACCTTCCATAGGTGCTGATTTATGTTTTTTCCAAATTAATACCACCAGGACGACGACTGTCACAAAATTACTACGTTGTTCTGTTTGCTTTACTAATCACTGAGGGTTGGTGATCAATACGCCGTTCTTCTCTGGCTGTGTGTAATTAGAAATGATTTAAACCGACTCAGCGTGTTTCACTTCACTGACTAGTGGAACAAGTTGGCAGTGAAACTTTAGACTTTTACTGACAGTAAAACAAAACTTTGCTGATTTATTCCCTAACATTAGTTTTATCTCGTCAGTAGAAAACTTCTGAATGTCATTTAACATTAGATCCTGTCGCCCTGATGGGATAATTAAGAGTTATTAATAATTAATGAAGTGTGAAAAAGTGTCCTTCTGGATTTAGAGACGCCCGAATCCTTCCTGCTGCTGTGTGACGACCGCGGCATTTAATAATAATAATAATCATCATCATCATTTTAACCTTTATTTCATCATAAAATGTGACGTTCAGATTAAAAACCTCTTTTACAAAGGAGGCAGGCAGCAACATAAAGAAAAGGATTATCTATACGTGTATTTATTGATTGGCGCCTTTATGTTTTTGTGGTTTAATAATAAGTTTTAAAAGATTAAAACCAAATACAGAAACCTGGTGGGGGCGGGTGTTTCCTTGTCTTATTATAAGCTCTCAAATTGACTTACTCCTGAATATATTTTTAATTTACTGACCTGGTATTTAACCACCTTGTCTGGTTTTATTCTGTTTTGAATGCAGTTTATAATGTTGAGAAGAAACGTGCTACATCAATAAAGTTTGTATATTATTATTATTATTGTTGTAATGTCATTGTTATTTTAAAGGTGTGTAGATTCTGCAGTTTCTTTAGTGAATTACTGTTCACAATTACTCTTTTCCTCCCTTTTTTTTATTGTGCATTACTGTTTTCTCTTTCTCTTCCTCCTATTTTCTTTATTTTATTCATTGTTACTAAAAGATGTGAATCACAGATGTTATTCTCCGCCTGTATTTTCACCAACAGGAAAGAAATAGATCATCCAGAAGTTATTCTTGTCACTATTATTGGTGTCTTTGCACGTTTGGTTGCTGCGTACTGTCGCCTGCTGCATGTGAAGCAGACCGAGGAGGAGAGAGCGTCAGACTGTCGCTCTGTTTGTGCTGCAGTGTTTGTCGCTGGCAGGCCGAGGTGGGATGCGATATGGGGGAGGTGGGATGGGGGAGGCAGACAGTCCAAACAGAAGCGGCGCTCATTCACATCCAGCGCGGCACTACAGAGCGTCTCCGGCACACAGCCCCGACCGTGAAGCCGCGATCAGTGGGCTGGAATCCCTCTGTTTACGCTGCTAAAAATAGATTCCACACACTGCGATGACGTGGCATCTCGTGACAAGACCCCCACCAACCCTCCTCCTCCTCCTCCTCCTCCTCCTCCTCCTCAGATCTCCATCACCCTCCTCTTCCTCCCTCTCTCATCCAGAAACAAGTCGAGCCGTTATTGGTATGCAGCGACTGACGGATCCTTGGAGGACGGAGATGGCAGGAAAATATGAGGGGAATGAATTTCAGAGGGGAAGGATGGATGGGCAAGACGAGAGCGACAGAGGGGAGGGAGGAGAGGGAGGAGAGGGAGCAACTCAAGGCGGGGGAGGCAATCAATACCATGACTCATTCTTTCTGCAGCGGCCACTTCCTAACAGCATTCATTAAAGCAAACCTAATCATTTTGGCCCGATAATCAGATCCTGCGAGGCTCCATCTTCTTTCACTCCCAACCGCACACGTTAAAGTCGTCCACAGTGGACCAGAGATGGGAGGAAACAGGGCCGATACATTAAACGACAGATCCGATGGTTGTGCAGATAGTGAGGCTGCATGGTGCAGCTTTAAAGGGGCACTTGAGATGGTTTTTTTGGGTCTGTTTGGACAAGCAGGCAAACACTAAGCAATGACAAATATGTGGGAAAAAATGCATTTTAGCCACTCAAGAAATAAGCAAATCAAAAATAAATCGTTATCAGTTTAACGTTACGCTTCATTTAGCAGATTTCCAGCACAATACTGACGGACAGTTTCTCTCTTTTTGCTCTCTGCCAGACTCCATTGACAAAAATACTAATTTTACCTCGCAGAGGTCGTGAGGGTGAACTATGAAACCATGAGTGGATTTATCATGGTTTCCAGATGATACATAGCTTTTCGTCCTAAACGGTCAGTCTGAACATCTAAAGTAGGATGAAGACAACTTTTAATCATTATTATTATTTTAAAAAAGTCTTTTCTCTGCACAGCGACCACATGGTGACACCGATAACTTAGAGTTGACAGACAGGTGACAGATAAACTCTCTCCGGGTTTAAAGTGTCCTTTCCTAGAAAGTTCTGGCTCGGCTGCAGCATCCATCTAAATAAGTTAAAGGCTGTTTGAGGATAAGAATGGGTCTAAAAATAGCCTCAGCTCTGTAGCAAGGTGTGCAGAAACGTTGAGACGAGGGCAGTTCAAGTTTTAAGCACAATAAAAGTGTGGACTCCAATTTCAGAATAATTTATTTAAAAAAAGATCTAATGACAAAAAACCCAATTTATTCTTGATTTCAGCTCCTCAAATGTGAATATTTGCTGCGTTTTCTTTGTTTTCTATGATAGTAAATTTGATAAATTCACATTTTGGACAGCTGGTCAAACAAAACAAGCAATCTGAAGAGGTCATCTTTGGTTTCAGGAAATTACAGCAGCTTTTTCAGTATTTTATTAAGTTTTACGCCTAAAAAAAAAAACAACTTTTGGATGGATTACCATGAAAGTTTGTGCAGAAACTCGTGATCCTTTTGTATATTTTTACTCTTTTTCTCTGGTGCCACTTTTGTGGTTTTGAGTGAAACGTTTTGGACGAACTTTTGGATGAATTAGCTGTAGACTCTTAATCTCGCTGGTGGTTTGGTTACTTGAACATTTGCACCAAGTCTTAAATCATTGTTACCTGAGAGTCGACCACGTTAGGACTCTGGAGTCAAAATCTAAAAAGAAGTTCTTGTTAGTTGTTTAATACGTGTTTAATTAGATTTTGATTAACTAGCTGTGTATAGAGACTTAAACCTTTATTCTCTCTAATGTCCAACAGGGGGGCTCCAAACAGAAGTCTGATCGGATGGAAGTCAATGAGAAAACGAGATTTATCAGCTCAGTGAACAGTTTCCTGATGAGTTTCTGCTCTCAGTCTCTAGTTTACAGTCTTCTTCAGCACAGCAGGACGTTCAGTTAGTAACTTATGGTCCCATTTAGAGGAAAATAGACCAGGAAGCAGGGCGGGGGGGCTTTAGGGCTCCAAAAAACAAAGATGGCGACACCCGTAACGCCGAACTCGAGGCTTCAAATGACGTTACAGAGGCATGTCAACATCTTATATAGTCTATGACAACAACTAATCTGTCACCAGCCAGCAAGGACGCAGAGTTTTAATACCTTTTAGAGGGGTGGACGTAGGGGGGCAGGCCCAGACCTTCCCGCCCCAGGACTCAGTAACAGGCTGATCCGGCCGTGCAGGCTGAAATCTAAGCATGCACACTGCAGCACGGTGCAGAGCACTGGGTGTGTTACAGGCACAGATGAAACAGTTTGCAGACCTGTAACCTTTTACAAAGTGAGGTTTATGCAACATGTCATTTCACAGCTCACTGCTGATGTGTGGGAGTTCACATCTGCACAGACACATTATCATTATCATCATTATTATTATTATTATTATTATTCTTATTATGATTATTCTCTGGAAACAACCGAGCTGTGGATCACAGTCTGCAGCCACAGTGATGGATGCCTCCTCCCCCCTGCAGCCCAGTCAACCCCCGCCGGAAATAATGGAGGAAAAGATCTCTAACATTTGCATGGTGACTAATTAATGAGACGTCTGGGGGTGAGTTAGGGGTGAGAGGTTATCAGGTAAACAACGCTCCCGTCACCAGCGGCTCACCTGCGGCTCTGACTCCGTCTGCAGCCCCGGTAGTTCAGCCGGACCTCCACAACAACATCCTCCCCGTCAGGTGTAGCTGCGCCTCCCCCAGAGAGCAGGACCAGAGTGCGGTGTGGAGGGAGAGCGGCGTCCGTCCTGTGTCCTCCCCCCACCACCCCCGCAGAGCCTTCACTCCCCGGTGTGCTCGGCGCTCCGGTGCCGCCGCTGCAGCAGCTCCATCATCGGGAGACGCGGCTGTCCTGTCCGGCGGTGGAGCTCCAGTGAGCCGCCGGCCGGTGGCTGCTGATGTTTCCAGGTTAGGTGGTTACATCAGAGGACGGGGCATCCTTGTGGGAGGGGGAAGGCGCCCCCCAGCGGCCTGCAGGCCTCCGTGCACGGCTGCTGTTCAATCAGGGTACAAGTACTCTGTAAAACATCAGCCTCCTTTTAGATACTGATGGATTAAACATATTTAACTACTATTGAATATTTCTAACAATAATAATCAAATAGATCATTTATATCTTGTATAAATATAAATATACCTTCAGTTTTTTTTCTTCATTTTTGACCCAAACTAAACTCCGACATGTTTAATTCCTCTGCGCTGTGTTTGACCATGAGAATAATAAACTATTCTGTCACAATAAGGCGTAAAAAGAGGAGGAATAACGTCTAGTTATCAAAACAAAGCTTCATTTATTGTGCAACAACAATGTTTATAGTTCCAGTGGAGTTCATGTCAGGTAGGAAAACTTCATGGCAAAAGGAAGCAGTGCAAGAAACCAACCATGCACAAGCATCGCTCGATGAGGAGAAACGACCGATTGAGGATTTGACACCGTGTGGAAATGTGTGTGTGTTGGTTTGGACTTTACAAGTGGTTCTAATCCGGTCCAGTGTTCGGTCCTGTGGTGGCAAATATATTAAATATAAAGCAAAGAAAGTGACGAGCAGCGATGGAAAGTAAACAGGAAAAGAACGAAGGCTGAGTTTGATTCAAGTAAACAAAATGTTTCCTTCAAGTTCAAAAGAATTTGGCCCAAAAAATTGTAAAAAACATAATAAATGCACCAAAAGTTAAACTGGACGTACAAAAACATTAAATAAACACAAAGTCCATAAACACACGAACAAAAATGGCAGTGATTTTCCCGAGTGGATGAATGTCTGCTGGGAAATCTTCTTTTGTGTGTTTTGGATCATTTACACTGAAACACGGCTGATTTTAAAAATCCACACCTGAATGTGGCGAGTAAAACACATCGTATTAATATTTCTGTGACTATAAAAGTAAAACGACTTTACAAATCTGTTCATTACTAAAAATATACTCCAAAAATTGTATCATCTTTCAGACGTATAAAAAAATATCCCCGAGTAATAAGTAATAGGTATAAAAGGATGCAGTGGTGTTCCTGTACAGATGGGCTAATGGCACAGAGGAGGACTGGAGGACAATCAGTGCAGTCTATAAAACCAACACACTGAGTCGTAGCATCTACACTGTGATGACAATAGACAGACGTTGCTATATGTTGGCAGAGGAGCGGAGGACGTGGAACCTCTTCAGAGTCATGCGGATGGATCCCAGCTCACGATTCACTCTCTCCAGGCGATTCTCTAAGGCCACCTGAGGGGGGAAAGTAGAGCCGAGTATTAACTGGAGACTTCTTTGATAACTGATTAATACTTTAATTCATTTATCAAGCTAAAAGGTTAGACGTTATCTGGTTCTGGCTTCTTAAACAATAAGTTTGGTGCTTTTTTATTACATATATTGGATTTGAAATGAGTAGTGGGGAAAAAAAAGTGTCTGGCAGCATTATGAGAAGGATCCCTACAGAGAGAGATCTGGAAGATCCTTTTGGTTTAACTACAAACAGCCGTTATGTTGCTCTTTTCAAACACACCAGACTCCATTCACAAAAACAGTAATTTTACCTTGCAGCACACAGGGCTGGCTGGTCTACTGCTGCCTTGATTGGTCAAATTGTTTGTGTTATTGTGTGTTAAACAATTATTATATCAGATCTGAACTAACCATTTAAAAACACCAAAGTCACACAATAACATAAACAAACTAACTGATCAAGACAGTAACTGCAGTGTAAAATTACAGTTTTTGCCAATGGAGTCTGGTGGCTTTGAACCAAGCGACATGGCGGCCACCAGACTCCATTGACAAAAACAGTAATTTTAGCTCAAAGAACAGAAGAGTTTAAAAGGATTAGTTTGAATCCAGCACAAAATCTGTGTAACACAACAAGCGATAGTTTGGCAGATTTTAGTATTATAACTATTATCTTTTCACTATAAAATATATAAATATAAGAAGATAAGAAAAAAGAAAAGAAAATGCAACCATTGAGCTCTAAAACAAAAAAACAAACATGGAAAATGATGTGAACAGAATCAATATCTGCGTGTCTCACCTCATCTAACCTGGTCTGCAGACTGACTCTACCACCTGCTCCAGGCATCCGGCTCAAAGCTGCCTCAATCTGTGACACACACACACACACACACACACACACACACACACACACACACACACACACACACACACACACACACACACACACACACACACACACACACACACACACACACACACACACACACACACACACACACACACACACACACACACACACACACACACAGGTTAAACATTTATTAACAAAAAATATATTGATGAAACAGGGAGCACATTACTGATGGGGAACACTTTCACTGGGCAGATTAGTCGGTGTGTGTGTGTGTGTGTGTGTGTGTGTGTGTGTGTGTGTGTGTGTGTGTGTGTGTTGTGCAAACAGGGAGGCAGATGTCCCTATATGACCAGGACAGAGGGTGGAGGTAGAAAGGGGAGGGTGTGTGTGGATGTGAACTTCCTAAAAATAGAAGTCATTTAGGAGTGGTGTAAAAACAATGAAGTCCATGTTACATAAGAGGTCAACGGACGTGTGTGTGTGTGTGTGTGTGTGTGTGTGTGTGACAGAGGCTCTTTAAACTGAACCAGTGGGCCACAACACGCAGCCCTTTAGTGGAGTTTCTACCAAAGCTGTGCTGATTCAGCCAATAACACACACACACACACACATTAACTTCACCGCACACCTGCTGCAGCTTAAGTGTGTGTGTAGCACGTTATGCTGAGTTCACACTACGAGCGATTCATCTTTATCTTCATGGAGGTGAGGGAGGCGTCTGATGTTAGCTGGCTGACTCGTGCAGGTAGAAACACTCACCTGCAGTTTCTCCTGCGTCAGCTCGTCAAACAGCTTCTCGGCCTCAGCCAGCGAGTGGAGTCTGTCCAGGAGAAGCGGGGCCGAGTCCTCGCAGGCGTCCTGCAGCTCGGGCCCGCTGCAGGCTCCCTGCTCCTCCCAGCCCAGCTGGGAGTGTCCCTCAGGGGGGTTCACGCTACCGCAGGCCTCCAGCTGCTGGAGGTCTGAGGGAGAGGAGGGTGAAGAATTAGGAAGTACATCTCTGCTTTACATTCATGAGCACAGAATATTAGAAATACCTCAATGATAAAGAGAAATGAATATTTATAAGCTTTAGAATTTAATTTTAATTCTTTTCCTGCTCAGACTTCATAAATAAAGTAAATCCAGCCTCAGTCTAGATCGACTCCTAAACAGTGGATGTGTTTTTTATCCTGCATATTAAACATTAACATTTGGTGAGTTAGTATTATTTACACTGGTCCATGGAAGAAAAACAAAACCAAGCATGTAAAATAAACCTGGTTGGATCAGAAGAGAAGATCAGAGCAGTTGTTTGGTTTCTTAACTAGCTAGAATGTTTTACCATCGTCTGCTGACATAAAGTGGATTCTCTTCCTGGGACTGCTGCTGTGGAACGAGTGACGTCTCTGGTCGACTTGTCCATCAAACCTGTAGACAGCAGACAACGAGAGCGTTTTATGTGTCTTATCCAGCGTAATGCACAACATCCGCTTTGTTTTGAGGTCTGTCCCATGTGAGCACGCTGAAGATTAACAGTCTTCACTTCTCGTCCTGTTTTATTCTTCATGTTACAGACACACTGACTGATTTCTTTATTCCTAAAAGGCAGAATTCCTACTAAGCTGTTTACATGGCTAATGAAGATGAATATTCCCGTTAACACGCAGCCGTGTGGACTCAGATTAATGAGAACACAGCCTCCATCTTTCATTCCTTCATACACCGTACGCTGACTGTAAAAGCACTTTTATTATTATTTTCTTATAGTCACAGTGACGTATTTCAATCTGGACTAAACTGATGGATTAACCAACCAATCAACAGTCATCAGCAGCAGATAGTTTCAATGAAAATTCTGAATATTCCTTTAACGCAGGGCTCGGCTCTGAGGAGACGCTGTGTTTGGCTCACCTTTTGAGCAGGTGCTCCTCTCTCGGCATCAGGCGCCCAAAAGCAGTGGAGTAGTTCTCAGTGGGGCAGCGTTTAGGACTGGATTTGGTGGACGGGGACGAGAGCAAAGTTTCTCTTTTTGCTGGATGGGCGAGAACAGCAGAACAGCATCCTTAATTAAAACTTTAATTAAACCATAAACCATTAACTGAAAACCACATCCTCCAGAGATTTTTCTGACCCAATAAATTCAGAGAGATGTAACTGTCTTAATTCTAATATATTATGTTGTCAGGTAAAGGGCAAACTATCCCTTTAAGCAACAAAAGGTTGTCTTACAGCCAAAAGGCATCACTTACCGCATCTAAATATCTCTTGTAGAACACAAATAAATGTCGGCAAAGCAAGTTTAAGACATTTGAACAACATATTTTGGTTTGAAATGACTGGTAGATACAAAAAGTTTGGTCTTTTAAAGGGTTAGTTTGAATAAAACTAACTGTAGACTCCTGTGTTGGCAAAGACAAAAAGGATCTTACAGGTCTTTCTCTGTAGGGATCTTTTCCATAATGTTGTCAGACGCTTCCAAAGCTTTTTCTACCTGTCAGTCATTCAGACAGCAAAATACGTAAAAATAGTTTTGCTTTAAAGGCGAGTGTGAAAAGCCTGGGAGGACGTACTGGGTGTGGTTGGGGGCATGCTGCGCTGTGCTGGGGGAGGCAGCGAGGAGGATCTGTGGCCCTCTGGAGACAGACTCCTCTGAGCTCTCAGCAGAGCGGCAGCTCCTTTGAAGCTTTTCCCTCCTCCTCCTCCTCCTCCTCCTCCTCCTTTGAGCTCAGCTCTGGCCGCGGCTCCTCCGGGTTGAACCGCCTCCCAGTCGTCCTGAAGCCCGACTCGCTCCTGAATCAGCTCCTTGTGTCTCCGCTCCACAAACCCGACCGTGGTCCTCTGACTGCCGACCCCTACAGAGAGAAATAAAGACAAGATGATTACATAAAGCACGAGACTCTGATCAGCCTGCAATTCATTCACAGAAATATTTAGAGCTGAAACAGTCAATTCGCTTATTGACAGAAAACTAAATATATATATATCATTTTAACCCGATTCAACAAAACAGCAGGAACAGTAGAAACACCTTTTATACCACAAATCTGAAGGTGTGACAGTAAACTGTAGGAATTCAAGGATCAAGGTAAAAGTAAATACAACTAAAATATAATTAAAACATAACTGTCCACTGGAAAATGTCTAATTTAGCTTTAGCAGTCACGATTGCTCACATAATCAATAAAGAGAAACCAGATTCGATAAATGGTTTTGGATCTATTGCTTTTTCACAGATATATGTGGACAGACATCTTTTATCAAACAGCAGAACTGGAATACATTTTCTTTTAGTAAAATCAAGACTCAAGAGAGTCACAAGCGGTGACGTGTGTGAACCATCGAGGACTAAACTGAATTGATAATCTCTTCCGATAACCTTTTAATCTTTTCTAAGTCTCGGGCAAAAACATTTTCAAGTTAGAGCTGCCGTCTGCATCGTGTTTGAGTTGATCCTGGTTAATGCTTTAAAACCCACCAGAAGAAATAAGAGGAAGAAATAAGAGGAAGAAAAGACCCCGTCCAGATATTCCAACACCACATTAATATTATTCTATAATCGGGGGCACCAGGCCAGACGTCAGCCGGTCAGAGGGTTTTTAACACCGTGGACGACCAGAGGTTCATCTGGGATGTGGAGAAACACTTTGATTTTGTGCTACAGCACAACAAAGTAGTAAATACATCCAATAGACACAATTACAACAAGAATTGTGGTCTGATTTCTCAGGTTAGAAGCATGAAAATCACAGGAAATCAGCAAAATCCACTAATCAGCCACGTGAAACACTGAAATGCTCCTGATGGGATGTGAAGCCGTGAGGAGGACGGAGCAACACCGGACCGCAGAGGTAAAAAAAAAAAAAAGAAAGATTGTGAGCTTATCCTTAATTCTGGTGACAAATAAACGATTCAAGTGTGATGTGGCCTCATTAGCACATGTTCAAGTGAGACGTTGTGGGTAAATAAATAGACATGAGTCTTAAATCTGAGTATGAATCAGGTTGGGAATGTGGGAGTGAGTGTGAGTCATACTGTGGGTGCTGGAGCTGTTCTTACAGGGAGCCCGGCTCTCCGTCGCTCTGGTCTCCTCCAGCTCTATGAGGGCCCTCATCATGGGCGTCAGCGCACAGGCCGCCGCCGCCGCCTCCCTACGACCGGCCTCCCGCTGGCCGGCGCTCTGCTCCTGGTGTCTGGGCTGAGGCACAGGCTGCTCGCATTCTGGTGGAGACGCACACCTGCAGAACAGGATCTCAGTAAATCACTAAAATCTTCACTAAGTCTGGTTGAGAACGTTTCCACAACATGTAAAAACCAACCTCCTGCTCCCACCAGCTGAGGAGGTGTCCAGTGAGCCTCCAGATCCTGACGACTGATCATTTAATGGATGCTGTGACTTCTTGTGGAAACTCGATTGGTTAGTTTGAGGGAATGGGGACTTTCTGCTGCCGCTTAGCTGGTCGGATAGAGGACAGGGTGACTTCCTGCGGGTGACATCTGGCTCTGCTTTGCTTTTACTGGGCGACAGCAGCAGGTCAGGATGGTGGAAAAGACTGTGAAGAAAAGATATATGAAGAGGAAACGTAAGCTCAGGGATCCCTTTCTGCTGTCAAAATTAAGCTTTAGTGACAAATCAATCTACAGATGAATAAATATTGAACATAATCATTAGTCTCTATATGATATACATTATTGTGATATGGACCATTCTGCACAATGTGTACCCTTTAGTACTTAAAGTGTATTTTCAATACTTGTAATAGAGTATTTCTACTGTGGTGCTGCTTCTTTTGCTTAAGTACAAGATCTGAGTTCTTATTCCACCTCTATGGAGCACTACTATCTTTCCAGCAGACAATAGGAGGTGCCATCTTGAAATAAAAAGTTTTTCCCTTTTGGTCTCTGATTTCCCATCAAAGGAAAAACACAGGAAGTGATTTATAGAGCAGATATTAAATCTAGTTCAAAGATTAATAATATAATATAATATGTTATTCTGATTCCCAGTGTGGGTGTGTAAAAGAAGCTTACCCAGCCCCAGAAGGTTGTGTCATACTGTGGGAAGTGTATCGAGCCCTGGCCTGGTTCTCATGCTCCAGCTGCTTCACCTGAGACTCCAGTTTAGAGATGACTCTACGGGGGGGCAGACGAAGACACAGCACAAGATTCAAAACTCACTTTCTGTTCACTTCTTTATAAACGGCGGATAAAAAGTTTAGCTAATAGTTTAAAGTTCACAGATATCTAAAGAACTGACAGTGATCTGTGTGCGCAAAGCATCCTGGGGGATTCTTTCTTAATGTACTGATGAGCCAACTTGAAACGGAAACATTTTCTCTCTGAACTTCATCTCAACACTTTTGTCTCCTGTGGATTATAAATTCTCTCTGCTGTCTGGCTCCACTTTACTCCTCCTGTTTCAGTTGGATATCGGCCTCAGCAACAATCTCTCGCAGGTCTCGCTCTGAGACTCCATTACACCCTGAGGCTGGAGACGTTCTCGCATATCTTACTTCATTTTACACGCTTTTTCATTTTGGTGGCCTGACATTGACTCTGTGTGTTCTGAAAGGATCCTCATGTCACTGAGCTTTCCCTAATTTATTCATACTCTTTTCTTTGTCTTTTCTGGGTTTTGTCTTTGCTTTTCTGCTGTTCTTTGGCTAAATTTAAGAAATCCTTTACTAAAATGCCGTCCTGGCTCGACTTGTCTTTTTCATTTCCTCTTCGGACTCTCTGACATCCTCCAGACACTCAATAAATAAATTATCTGTCAAGTTTGCTTGCACATTATAGTAACTTATCCTTCTTTCTAAAAAGGCCACTTACAGCTTTCTGGACCTCTCTATCTTTTTTCCCCTTGGCTGACTGCCCACCAATTTGTTTCAGTGCTAAAGCCCTCCTATGACACACATATTGATGTCCTGCAAGCTGTCAGTGTATTCGCTGAATCGACTTGTCAGACTTTATCAATGCAGAGTCCATGCGCTGCCTCTGTTGGTGCCAATTTGCAGGCAGAGCTGAAACTGCAAAGGAAAGTCGCTGCACAGTGTCAGCCAATGCTATCATCTATTTTCAACTGCACAGAGACGATCATTAGTCTCTATTGACGAATCCTCTCCATCGATCTCCCAACCGTCCACCCACCATCCACTGCAGCTCTTTTACAGAACTGCTGGAGCCAGCCAATGACAATGTGATGGTGTTTGTCGGTGAAGCTAATAACCACAGTAGAGCTGTAACTATGAGCTCATTTAAAGGGGCACCGCTGACTATCTACATGTAGATTTTGGTTTGTGTCTGTTAATGTGAAGCTGTGAGTATTATTCTAGCATTAATGTTTAAAGGAATAGTTCAGCATTTTGGGAAATACATACAGACACCTGCACACTAAATATGAAGCTGGAGCGAGGAGACGTTTAGCTTGGGTTTGCATAAGAGGCACAAGTTAAAAGGTGTTTATTAGTGAGCTTTAGAGGTGCTGGCAGGTGTATGTTTTTCTCAAATACATTCTGGACAGATGTCTGTTTCCTCTCACTTACTGTCTTTATGCTAAGCTAAGCTAAGCTAAGCTAGCCATCTCCTGGCTCGAGTTTCAAATTTATCTTTCAGAGATGAGAGTGGTATCAATTTTCTCCTCTACACCTCAACATGGGAGCAGTGATGTCAAACATTTCCTCTTCAAGTTTCTCACATAGTAAACATACAGTATCTCATTGGATGCCAGAAACAGTGAGGTCTCCACCACACACTGCGTTTATACAGTATAACATACAATATAAAGTGTTTTTCTCTACAGTACTAATTGCAAACCTAATTCCAACCCACTCACCTCTTCAGCTCTGATATCTGCTCGTTGGCATCGAAAAGCTTGTTCTCTGTTGACACCAAGTTGTTCTGGAGATAAAACAATTACAGGAGGCTGAATGAAGACGTGACAGGAAGAAAACTGATTTTGTTTGCTACTGTTGAAATGATTCAACATGTTTACAAAGATAATCAAATAGTCAAACTAAATGTAATATATCAGTTCCAGTAAGAGATCCATTACCTTCAGTCCCTCGTGCTCCTTCACCATCGAGTCGTACTCTGCGAGCAGCTGAGGAAACAAAACAGAAAGCTCATTCAGCGTTAGTGTCCACAGACCTTCAGACTTTTTCTCTTTCTGCATTACATTTCTCTTCTTTTCCTCAGAAACCAAAACCAACCAACTAAACTAACATTACAGAGCTGCTCCGTGCTGTTATTCTACTCTGGTTTATTGTTAGCCACTTGTTTTTGTTTCACATCAGGATAAAACACGACTGAAGCTACAGCAGAATTAAATGTGGCTCTTTTTTAGGGTCCTCGTTTGTAAGTTATGTGTGAATAACAACTACTAGGACACACTGTACGCCAGAACTACAAATCACCACATACACATGCATAAAAAAGGAGTTTTTAGCTTGTGGTGTCACTGGTGTTTTATGAAGTTAACAAGATGTAGCATCAGTCCTTCAGTTCTCCTTTACTGAGAATATGTAATAAAAATGTCATGATAATTTGTCCAGTGTTTAAAATGTCCCCCCTGAAAAGCACAGAAAATGTACTTTCAGAAAAAACACAGAGCTTAACTTGACTTAAATGCAAATAGCACAGTCACCACCACCATCAATGCATCTGCTAACTAGACGAAACTCAAAAGAAGTGCTCAGTACATCAGCTGGTTGGCTCCAGAGTAGAGAAAAGTAATTTACATCAACCACATAGCACTTCTGAAAGGTTTAATAGGAAAAACATAATGATAGTAACAAGGTCCCAGTGAAAGGGGAACTTTAGAGGGCAGAGATAATAGGATTTTCTGGAGGTGCTTGCTAAATGATTATCTCAGCCTCAGACTCACATCTTGCAGCATCTTGTACTCTCTCTCCCTCCTGGCGTCCTTCTCGTCTGCCTCCCTGCAGGCGTTCTGCACCGCCTCCTCCAGCTGCCGTACCTGGCTCTTCAAACGTGCTCCCAGGGCGTCCTTCTCTTTGGCCGAGCGTTTGCTTTCTTCTAGTCGCTGCTGCAACGATTTCACAGTAGCTCCTGCTACCACATACCGCTCGGGCCACTCTGCCTAACAACGGAGAGTCACATCAACATTAAGGAATGGGACAATGGCTGAATATCAAATGGACACATATGCTTTGAACACTATAAGGTGACTCGAGGAAAACGCTGCTGATGATGAGGATTAAAAAGCAAAAGGCTTCATTGTTTAATGGGGCCACAACAAGATAGCTGACAGCGACAAGATGAAAGCTTGGTATCAGGAAAAACATGTCGAAGTAAAGTTAAGACAACAAATCTGAGAAGTTTATGACTTTTAAAGACTGTTAAGAATTGATTTTAAGGGAAAAGACCTGGATTTTTAAATCTAAGCTCTATTTTTTACATATTTTGGGTTCATTTTGTGGCCAACTGAGGCGATCTACTGGACCAATATCAAAACCTTTTGTAGCCATCAGTCATTTCAAACCCAAAATATGTAAAAGAAACACAAAATAAAAATAAACAAGGCAAAGCTTATTTTAAAGACAATAAATAACAAAACTTGGCTGAAAAAAATGTTAATTCTGAGAAACAGAATAATTTCATCACTACAGAAAACATTCAGCCAAACATATCAGATGATGTTTGATATATTAAGACAAACCACAGATTATAGCAAATAATTTGAAAAAAGAATTTGAGTTACGATACCAGTTTTTTCTCCAGTGAGCTGTTTGTTGCCTCCAGTTCTTGAATACGACCGGTGGCCTCAGCCAGAGCTTTCTCAAGGTGTTTACACCTGTAAATCACCAAAAATCAGTACAAGAGTACAGAGTTAGAAAACAAAATAAAATGGAATCTCCTCATACTGTATCTGCTGAAGAAGACTGTGAAATGCAGCGGAAAGCTCCAGATGCAGAGTAACACACACCTCCTTGTGAGGGCCTGGTTGCTCTTCTCTAAGTCCTGGGGCAGATCTCGGAGGTCCAGTTTGTCTCGCAGGATTTGGATCTCAGACTCGTAATAAGCTTTCAGATCGGCCACGTGTCGAGAGTGTTTCTCTCTCAGATTCTGCCGTAGTCTGAGGAGAAAAAAGGGAAAAAGATGAATGAAACTTCATCACACTGCATGTTCACAACCCCAAAATATTCAGTTTACCGTCATGGAGGAGTAAAGAAACCAGATAAAACTTCTAAAACCAACTAATATCAAAATAGTTGATTTAATAGTTGACAACTAATCAATGAATCGTTGCAGCTCTACCTTCAGGTGATCTTTCTCTGTAGGTTTATCTCTACAAACTCCCCTTTCACATCATTTTCAGTGTCTTCTGATAATTGCTAAAACAAAACTAAATATTATAGCTGCTTTAAGAATTGATTGTAAGATTTTACAGCTCATCTCTAAAGCCTTGCATGGTCGGACTCCTGCTTCTATCTGCGATCTTGATCCTGATCCTGATAAAGTACCAGGGTCTGATCGGCTTTTTACTGTCGAAGTTGTTCATCTGTGAAACCTCAAGAAGGCAAAGTTACTAAATTCTTTTATGTCTTTTATGTTTCATGGCTTTGGCGTTTTGCTAACTTGTTTAATTATAATAAACTTTGTAAATATGTGGATAAAAATAGTAAATATAATAAAATAATAGAGTTATTTTACATCGAGCACGAGCTTCCCAGTGTGAACAAACATACATGTTACACTCACAGGGAAAGGACAACAGGATCCTCGAGCGACGACGCTCTCTCCACGTGTGGACTGACCGCAGGCTGCAGAGTAGAACCAGAGGCTGAACAAGGCTTCAGGGTGCTGGTGTGGGTGTGACTGCCCTCCTCCTCGCTGGCTAAGGGGGCACTGGCTCTGCGTTGCTGGCTGGCTGTGGGCCGGGTCTTATCCTGGGAGGTAGACAGGACTGCCTGGGGCGCGTTTCCCCACGAGCTCCGCAGCTTAGACGGGGAAGGCCCGGCAGCTGAAACACTGGAGGTATCTGAGATGCAGTCTGTGTCTCCAGGGTTGGGACTGCACTCCACCATGCTGTCAGGGGTCACAGGGGTCCCTACTCTGGGGTACAGGTGGGGCTGAGTGGCGAACGAGGGGCTGCTGAAGTGAGAGGGCGAAGTGAAGCCAGAGGTACGATCTGACTGCCGCTGGTTCGCTGCTGGGTCCAACGTCAACACCTAAAGCACAGAGTTAGAGGGTTAGAGGCCCAGCCAGGGACTAAACCAGTCACTCACCAGTCACGTGACGTACCTGTGGTGACGAAGGGCTGGATGTAACAGAGCCTTCCCAGTCTGAGCGCTTGCAGTCTGCTCTTTGCTTGTTCTGATAGATCTCTCTGAGAGACAGCCGAGGCTCCAGAGATGGAGTCTACAACAGATGGAGCCGAGACATTTATGAGGAGACGTAACGCAAACACTCAATCAAATAATCTCCTTAAAAACAAACGTGCAGATAGGCAACCATGTCCCACAGGTGTTTATTCTCTTCTGAAACACATGATGTAATAATAAAATTGGGAAGTGAGTCTGAAATCACGAGCTGCACCATAATAATAATAATAGTAATAGTAGTAATGTGTTCTCTTTTCATGGCTCTTGTTAAAACTCTGGCTGCTGAATTCTGGTTATTGTGGTTTTGGTAATTAGTTCCATGCCTCGATCTCCTGTTTACTCATCCCCCATCAAATAATAAAGTTATTACTCACAAGACTCATGGACGCCTCTTGCAGAAGGAGGTAAGCACCGCTGTCAAAGCTGTCTGGTAGCGGGTGGTACAGTTCACTCTCATGCAGACGCCAATAAGTGAGGCCTAAGAAAGAAAACACAGTGTAGTGTGATAGTCTAGTTCGTTTGTTTAAAATCATACACTTACAAAATCAATTTTAAAGGATAAATCTGTATTTTTGTTCCCATGTGCAGATCCAGACAAACACTGGATGTTGATTTATTGTTTACAGTCAATAAATCAGAGCACATGCACCAGGTTAATTCTGTCAGCTGAGGTGAATTAATGAAAGAAGACAGTGTGGTTGCACAGTGAAATGTATAAACATACGAATCAAACCAAAAAGTTTGACTCAGGTGCCTCCATGAGTCACAAATTCTATAAATTCACAATCTGAACATCAGTAACAAAATGACTGGTTTTATCACTCCTGTGTCCCTCCTGTCAAAAATATTCACTAGAGCACCAATTATGGATTAGTCCGCCACTGAAAATAGTCCCCAACAAATGCACTATTTCAACAATGAGAAGCTGTTCAAAGAAATTACTGAGCCTCTAGTAACTAAAAATAAACTATGCTTTTGTGACAGGAAGTCAGAAAATATTGAGAAAGAGGATATGAAATATAACCAGACATGTCCTTTAAATGTATGAAATGAAAAAGAGCCCATTACATAATTGGTAACACCAATGTTTCAGGTGTTTCAGGTGACACCAACCAAAGCTGGTGCTCAGACAAACACACACATATTAGTGAAATGTGTTAGGAAATAAAAAGGGAACTGATATTATTCCATTTCCTCATAAAACCAAACGCCCTCTGTGGGACAACAGTGCCATCCTACTGTCACTTGTGGGAACTGCATAGAGACTGTGACATCCTGCTTTGTTTATTTTGTTTTATTGTATTGAATATTTCACAGCTGTGTTGTCGGTATTTGCTTCACACTGGTCGAGCCCTGCTGTTCTGTGTTTTTCGTCTGAGTCAGTGAATTGTTACCTGATGCCTCAGACATCAGGCTGTCACTCCTCTTCAGGGGAAAAGAGCTGGACGACGGCCCAGCCAGTCGCTGCTGAAACCCAATAGAGATGAGTGGATTAGACTCAGCACGGGGAATCTAATCAGGACAAACACAACAGACATAAACAAAACAGAATCCGGGGCGAGGGTAAACACTTAGTTGTGGGCTTTTTTCTTCATTATCCTGCAAAATCTTAGCGGCACTAAAGGAGCAGCAGGGAGCTGAGTCGTACCTGGTCCTGGGAGTCTACGCTCTCCAGGTGCTTTTGTTTGTGGGATTCTCTGAGGCTGCATGGCTGCTCCTGGTACTCGGGGATTTGGGATGAAGCCTGTCCTGTTTTGCTCTTCTTGGGCCTGAGTTTCTGCCTCTGGGCCCACGAGGTCAAAGGTTGGCTGGTGCTGCCAACAGGAAACGGTCAGAGTGAGGTTTTCAGACAGGACATTAGCTAAATCTTAGCAGGTTTCTGCAGGGATCTAGAAACATATCTGACTTTTTAAGACATTTACAGGTACCTTGTCCTAAGGAGTTGTGGTTAACGTGTCTAATAAACAACTCAGACATACCCAGAGGTTCTCTGCTGGTAGACTAATGGGTCGGGATCCTCTACTTCCAGAGTCCTCACATTGGAAAACTCCTGCTGGCACCCAATCACAGTCGTCTCCGTGTCTTCCTGGAAGTTAGGGGCCCAGTGCTGCTTCTCCCTCCCTTGACTTCCATCCTCATCCTCCCCTGGAGACCCGGCAGGCTCCAGACCCGTTTCCCAAGCAGACAGAGTGCCGTAGCCGCTGCTGAGCACCGTGGTCGCCCGCTCCTCCCCCTGGTTGGCGGTTTCTGATCTCTGGAGCGGAGGTGAAGGGGAGCTAAAGGGGGTGTGGGCGGGGGCTGCCAGGCTTTCATTGTCACTGGCAACATTTTTGGGGACTGTGCCGTCACTGGAGAGGAGGGGGAAAATATAGTCCTTTGTGTTTGTGGAAGTTTTGGTCACCAAAGTCGGAGAGAACTCTGTGTGCGGCTGGACACTGCTCTGGCGGTTCTGGAGCTGAACCAGGGCCTTAATTTCATCCTGAATCAACTGAAGAGAAAAAAAAAAACACATGATTTTGTTTGCAAATACTTTAACCCAGCTCATGTGACATGACGTGACCAAACGCTGGCTCACCTGTATTTGGCACTGGTATTGTTCTTGCTGAGCGAGTATTTGCTCTTGGTATTGCTTCTCAACCAGCTGGAACAGATGTAACCATCGGCCCTGCAGCAGAACGAAGCGTCACGTAACGTCGTTAAATACTTAGAAAGACGTTGACCTACAGTGAAACGGCAGCGGCAGAGTCAGGGTCATTTTCATCACTGTCAATACACACTGACGGTCCTTATTGGCCTTTAACCTGGACTTAAACCTTCGTACTACAGAGGCAAAGTGGACATGTTACCTCTGGTGATCCTAAATTAAAATATGAACTGCCATATCACCTAAAGGCCAAGAGAGGGTGTCTCACCAAATGAATCAGCTTGTTCATTTAAACGAACACTGTAGTTTCTGTAAATCTGTGATAGTAATTAGACTTCTCTCTACGCCCAGGCTCATTTTTTGAGGCCTAATTTTAATTCCCTCCATCAGAAATGTGTTTTGCTTCTTGTTACATCAGTTGGATGTTTGAGCTTCTCTGTGCAGAATGATGCATGTGCAGAGTTTGACATTAGACGACAGCGAATGGACTGAAAAATATTTGCATATTCATAAAACAGATTCTGGATTTTTCAATTCTAATGAGATTAATGAAGTTTTTTGTGGAAAAAAATCAGACACATTTGTTGGAGGGAATATTTTAACTGTTATAGTGATAGAAAAGAGAAAGCCCCTGTACTCTGCCCTGTTAGTGTATGCATTTAACCAATTAGAGGGTACTTCCCACCATAAGAGACTGTTAAAACCACTGTTTGCATATAAACTGTTGCACTTGTGGTCCATTGTTGTTGGTGGTTTGTTCCCTCTAACTGGTTAAATGCATACAGACTGTAGGATTGATTGTCTGACAGCTAAAGGTCCCTGGTTGGCCTCACCTGAGGAGAAGTTGGCTATATCTACCTGGGATGCTCCTTGTTCCTCTGTTTTACCTGATGAAGGTCTAGGGAGTGAAGCATTGTATTTTCAATAAAGTGTTTGTTGCAAGTAATAGGACAGACTTTCTTTTGGACATTTCCTCCTACACACCTGTCTACAAGAAACTAAAGCTGTGCATGAGTCTTTTCATCAAGTTTTCAACTGTTCTAGTTACAATAAGCTGTCTGAAGCTGTTGTTTGTAATGACACTGACTTTTATCCAGCTGCTCTGCTGCCACACCAACACTTTCACCATCTTAAGCCTTTGTCTCGCACGTGCTCACGTTTAGAAAGTCAATTAGAAAACCAGTTAAAGACAATTTATACTTTCTGCATCCCCGGGGCTGCATGAACACAACATGATGAGGTTCCTCATCTGTTCATGTCCCTTTGGGGCCGCGCGGATCATCTGTGTGCAGCCAGATGTGTGTGAACAAGTCTGTTTATGTAGATGTGCACGCACGGCCTATATATTCCCCCTATTATGCATATAATGGAAAAGAAATCCGCTTTCTCCAGGAGTAATCTAGCTGGGAAACCTGGTTCCTCTGATCCTCTGTCCAATTACAGCAGCTGGCTTTCTTGTTTACATGACATTTACCAACTAATGTAGTTTCTAAAAAAGCTGACCTATAGAAAAACACAGATTCAGCAGATCTGATGGGAAGGAGAGGGATGTTCCAGAGTTCAGGAACTACAACCACAAATGCACGATTACATCTGAATTTAAAATAGCAACGGGGAACAGATAAAAGGCCTTGATCTGATAATCTGAGAGGCCGACAGCTAGAAAACAGGCTCAACAACTCTGCTCTATATGTGCAAGTGAACACACAGAGTGAGTGACAACGAGGTTATCCTGCATTAAAAAATGTAATGTAACTTAATTAACAGCATGTGTGTACAGCGTGTGTGTATTTGTGAAGGTGTGAGGGAAGCAGCTGAGCACCGCTGTGATGATGATGCTACGTCCCATCAGAGACGGAGAAGTGATATACAGATGAACAATAATTCTATAGTGATAAAATAATTTACAAAAGAAATTGTAATGATCAGAGAAATGTGTGTTTTTCACCAGGTATGTAAACTAAACGGCCACAAGCCCGATGAACTCTGCAGTGAAGTGTCTTTCACTTCACTGCAGAAGCACATCACAGTTGTCTCTTTCCTACAAATCACATTCTGTGTCTGAAAAGATCAGCTGCATTGTGGTGCTCTGTGTGTGTGTGTGTGTGTGTGTGTGTGTGTGTGTGTGTGTGTGTGTGTGTGTGTGTGTGTGTGTGTGTGTGTGTGTGTGTGTGTGTGTGTGTGTCTGTCTTACTGTCAGGTGTGATCTGCACAAAAAATAAAAGTGACAGCTCAGAAACGAGGCTGCCAGCTGCCAAAAGCAGCACACAGGAACAACTGCCACAGCAGCTAACCCCAACTTCACTTCCAACATCCTCTGCGTGCATTTCCACTCTAATTTCCACATCCCGCAACAACCATCGGAGATATTTTCCCACCTCACAGTCCTTCCAGATCTCGGGGTCTGTCTCTCCACTGCTCTGAATCTCCTGCACCAAGGCCCTAAGGGTCTCAAGGGAGCTTGGGTTGATGAATGGGAGGCTCTTCCCTTGTTCAAATGCTTCATCTGTGCTCAGACAAAGACTCCTGTGATAAAAGCACATAATAATAAATCACATGCTGTACCCAAGTGTCGTTTTATATCTACGAGATACACATAATATGCGTGCTTCTCTCCTGCATCAGATAAGGACATAGCTGAGAGCACAGGATTGTGGATGCCACAAAATAATCTTAAACTATGGCCAAATTAATTTGTAAAAACAGCCACGGATATTTTAATGCATATCCTCATGCTTGAAGATGTAGTGACATTTTTCCTCTTTCTTTTGTTTTCACATTTTTAAATGGTGTTACATTTCCTATTTGGGGAAATTCAGAAACCTACAGGAAATGAAGAAAAGACGGGTCTCCGTGCAGCAGTGTGACGTTTAATATAAAGTCCTGTCTTTTTATTTGTACATATACAGGAGCGTGTTTACAGTACTGCACCTGATCTTGTTGCATGCTGGTGTGATGTCCATTGGCCTGTTCTCCACAGTGCCTCCTGTTGTTTGGGAGGTTGTGTGTCTGTCCTCTGAGACAGCCAGCCCCGAGGCCGATGTCCCCTCAGAGGACACCAAAGAGGTCTCACTCTCCTTACCCCCATCCCCGTCAGGACTGACATGGCAATGGCTCAAAGCCCCCGAGCTGGACACGTCCTCAGAGATACTGTCATCTGTGGACATGTTTATGGGCCCTTGCAGAGGGGGTCAATCTGACAGCTAGAGGCCAAGAGAGAGGGGAACAAGAGGCAGTCAGACATGTGGAAATATGGTCTTCAATAGTAGAAATAAAGCAGGATCCATCTGTTTTTATTCAAGCCAAGAACAAGCACTCAATCTGTCATATTTCTGCTCTGATATCTGCCACCAGCATTCAAGAGTCAATCAAACATGAGTAAAAACAAACATAAACACAGCTCATGTGTAAATATTACGCATTAGCATCCACTTGTCTTGTCTGCCATCCTCCTCAGTCTGTCAGGACCTGAGTCCCCCGTGAGAGAGAGCTTGTCTGAACTGGCCACCTTTAAACTGAATCGCTAATTAACTTTGACACCTAGCAAACAACACAATCTACAGAGCACACAGACACATAATACTGTGTATTAGCCCCAGACAGGCTAGCGGTTTTTAACAATTTAACAAGCTACATTTAGCTGCTTTAGCTTCGGTGTCAGCCAGCTACACCGATGCTGCAGGCGGGCAGCTAGTTTAAGTTAAACTCCGCGGGAGCCTGGGTTAGTTAGTGAGTTATCTAGCTACCGTGACAGCCCCAACCACCACTAACAAGCAGTTGAGCTGGTTAGCTAGCTAGCTAAGTTGGGCTAAGTTGGTTTATTACAGGTTTGTAATCAGAGCGTAACGTCCGGCAGCGCGGGTGACATTATCATCACACACATAAACCGAACGATAAACGCTGATTTAGAGGAACAAAAACGGCGCCGATTTTGTGAATAAACATTATTTAACCCACCCGTTGACTTGTTTCATCGTTTCATCCATATTTCTCTGTGAGTAGACAAGTTGGCTAGCTGGTTGCTGGTTGGCTACTGCACTGCAGTGATCTCCGGCTGCTGTAACGTTCACAGCCTGCGCCGCCATTGGTCAGACCGCGATCAAAATTCCAGCCCTCTGATTGGTCGTCACTCTCACTCTGCGATCCTATTGGCTGAGACGGGAGAGGAAGGGGGAGGGAGAAGAGGCGTGACGTTGCACATCTGTTGGGACAAAAGCTGAGGGAGGAAACAGCAGCTTGTGGTATTTTACCTGTTTAACTCAATAAGATGCACGTTTCTCTTATCTGTCGCACCATTTCTCAATTAGGTCTTATTTTCTCACCTGGGTATTTATTTATTGCATTGATTTATTCATTAGAAGTAGGTTTATTGCTCTATGGAAACCAATTACTACCAATGCAATAAAAGAAAAGCTCCTGTAAGTCAGAATGAGAAACTTTTCTCCAGATTTGTGCAGGCATGTGTTATGTGTTATATTAAGTCTTTATTTTGAGATGCTTAGTCATTATTTTGATAAAGTTTCACATTATTTTGAGTTACAGAGTTGGGATTTTGAAAAGAAATCTCTATTTTGAGATACTAAGTCATTATTTTAAGGAAGTTTCTCATTATTTTGTGGAGCAAAGTCATTATTTTGCCATATTAAGTCATGATTTTGAAAGATGTCTCATTATTTTTTTAGTTTTTAAGTCATTATTTTGAAAAGAATCTCTTTATTTTGAGATAAGAAGTCATTATTTTGAAATATTAAATCATTACTTTGAGAAATTTACTTGGAAATGCTTACTTACTTGGCTTCCATAGTGCAACAATAAGCATAATAACTAGAAAATATAGAAACATATAGAAATAGACAATATAAGATCAATGTAAAATATAAAATTAACAATAAAATATGAAGAAATGTTGAGAAAATATGTAAGATATGAAATGACAGAGCTGCACATCACATCTATTACTGATTCATCTGCTGTTTGTCTTTTTAACTTCAGACCCTCAGGCTCACACTCGTGTACACACAGTGTAAATTATTCTTATATTCATGTATTATACATACTGAATATTCAAAGGACAGTTAATTATGTTCAATATTTAACGACCGTTGTATAGTTTATACTTAGTACATATTAGAGTTAACATCATCCTCCCGTCTTTAGTCTTTATGCTCAGACTATTTTAGTTTTTGTGCATAACTTTGCCTTCTGATTGCACTTGTTTTTTGGGATTTATGGGAAGTAGCTGCTTTAAAACTCTTACTGAGACTTGAAGTAGAGCAGTGGGTCAGAGTAAACTGTGATCAAAATCAAGTGAAGACCATCTATTGAAACCCAAGGCCAGAATAACCTGTTTGGGGGAAGACTTACCGTTGGACTTCTCTTGATCCTTCCACCTCTCGTCCTCTTAGTTATCATAACGTACCATCAACACAGCAAACTGAAGCAGAAGTGATTAGTCGATCACAGTGGGTCCACTAAAAGTGCTTGTTTGATCCACTGCCAGGCTCAGATTGTTTTTCCAAGTGTCTGACAGCATCATGGAAAGGATCCCTACAGAGAGAGACCTGGAAGATCCTTTTGGTTTAACCACAAACAGCCATGGTATCACTCTCTGCACACACACCAGACTCCATTGACAAAAACAGTAATTTTACCTCACTCAGCACAGACACTGCTGGGCTAACTGCTGTGACTTCTGTGTTTCAAAGTGTTACTTCAAATCTGAACTAACCCTTTAAAAACACACAAGTCACACAGTAACACAAAGAAACTAACTGATCGAGGGAGCAGAGGAGCAGCAACTCCTGTGTTCTACATGGTAAAATAACTGTTTATTTTCCAATGGAGTCTGGTATACTGAGATGTTCAGAGGAGAAATGTCTCTTTGGTGAAACTACTGACTTGCAGACACCTGAAATTCAACAAGGGGCCTCAATTTCTTTGCAGTTGGAGGTCCAAACCAAAAATGTTTCAGAGTAAAAAAACATAAAAAAGCAGCATAAAGTAAAGCATCACAAAATTATACTTGAGTAAATGTACTTCCAGGCATTTTTTGGTAGATATACAGGTTTCAAAACTGGATTTTGAAAGTCTAAAACGCACTGAATCACACAATGACAACTATATTGAAAATACAATTTATTACACTGAGTAATAAATACATACAAAGATGCAAGTGACAGCATTTTCCTTTTTGTTTTTTGTTTTTTTTTTATACCAAAACCAACCTAAACACGAATGATTCGATGCATTTGGCACATCTCTGTCCCTCACTCACTGAGCCATCATGTGTGTTATTGGGGTCTGAAAAACAGACCAAATACTATCAAAAAAGAAGAAGTCTTCTCCCTTCATCTACCCCTGTACAAGCCATGCACTGTCTACAATAAACCGACGGGCCCGTTCGCATGCATAAATCAATGGTTTAAATATGAAATCAAAACTAGGATCCCAAAAGTGGGGCATAAAAACACATGATATCCTCCCATTTGAATTCCACACATGATTTAAATGATCCTCCAGCACCCTCAGGAGTCATGAATTGTGTTATTATTGTTTTTTCTCTCTCTCTCTCTCTCTCTCTAGGAGCTCGCTTTTCCATCCTTTGTTCATTTACTTCCTCTTCTCAAAGGAAATGCCATGCAAGTTTTTTTTTTTTTTTTTTTTTCATGGGACGCACGCTGTTAGCACTTCTTGCAGGGAGGAATGTGTGCTCGTAGCTAGGACCTGGCGTTCCTCTCCGTCTCGGCCAAACACTCGCGCACCAACCCTCTGGCGTGGATTATTCCTTTGAAGAAAGACAAACACAATTTGGATTAACAAACTCTGCATTAAGCATAACTACGCTGCAGGTTTTGCACATGAATTTCTCTGCATATCCAGGTTTACTCACCTCTTTTCAGTCTCTCCATTGCACTCTTACTTCCGGCGTACGTGGGCCTGATCTCCTTCCCGAGCTCTTCGATGATGGCCAGCAGCTCTGCATATTTGTTCTGAGGCACTTGGCTGCCACTGGAGCCCTGGAAACAGAGCAAGATGAGCCAGGTTCAGCCCATTGCACATTGTGTGTCTTGGTATGCAGAGGGCCCTCATAATCCAGAGAGCATTACAAGTGAGAAAAAGAAGAAGAGGAATCAAAATGACCAGAAAACTACTTACTCTACAAGTAAAAGTCCTGTATTCAAGGCCTCACTTAAAGGGATAGTTCTGATGGTTTTTTAAGTGGGGTTTTATGAGACAGTCCCGACACAGACACTAAACAACGTGCTGCTGTGGACACGGACAGCAGGAAAATGTATTTTAACCACCTAAAACTATATTTGAAATATTTTCACCGTTTTACCTGGAAATCTGACAGCCATTTCCAATAGGGAACTGAAGCTGTCACATAAATGTGTGCTTTCTTCCAAGAAACCAGACTCCATTGACAAAAACAGTGATTTTACGGCGTAGAACAAAGGAGTTGCTGGTCCACCACCACCACTGTTAGTTAGTGTGTTTGTGTTATTGTTTGATTTTGGTGTTGTGAAGAGTTAGTTTGGATCTCAATTAATGCGTTAAAGCACCAAAGTCACAGCAACCAGACAAGCAACTCCTGTGTTCTCTGATGTAAAATCATGCTTTTTTTCCAATGGAGTCTGGTGGCTTTGAAGAGAGCAATATAAATCGCTCCAGTTCCCCATCTAAGGGCAATGTAACGCTGTGCAAATCTGCTAAATATAGCGTACACTTACACTGATACGGATTATTTCACCTTATGTGAGTATTATCTGCTGTTTTATTGCAGGTATCAAAATAAAATGTACTACAAATGAATGAATGGAAAGCTCAAGTTACAAACTTGGGATGTGGAATTTAAATGTTTAGCAGTGACAATGCAGATGAGGTTGAGTTGCATTATGGGAAATGTAGGATTCAGTGTTTTTTAGAGCTTGGTTTAAATTAGCCGTTACCTGTGAAAATCCCAGAGATGGAGGTCCATAGTCGCTCAGAAGGGGCCTGTAGGACTGCAACGTGGCCAGGTTAGCTGCTGAGGGAGACTGGAGGTTTCCAACTGTTCAACAAACACAAGCTGGCATCAGTGAAGAAGACAAAAACAGCCACGTCTAGTTTATTATGGCTGCAGCTAACACTACGTTTAAACTACGTTTATTTATAAACTACGTTTATTATGGCGTTTGCAGATTACCTTCTTAAACATTCAGTCTATAAAACTTCAGAAAATAGTGGGGGGAGTTTCAGTTCTTTACAATTTCACAACACAGTTAAACCATCTTTAATGATTATTTTAGTATGGAATTAATTATTTTCTTAATCGGTCACTATTTTGGTGATATATCAGCTGTTTCAGCAGTGATGGAAGAAGTATTTTACTGCGAGATGAGTACATTTTTCTGATAAGACTGCATACATTAACTTCAGTAAGGTTTGGAAAACAGTACTTCTACTTGTATTGGAGCATTTTTACAGTGTAGTATTATCAGTACTTTTACTAAGAGGATCTGAATACACAACCCTTAAATTCTCATAAAAATGAACGGAGTCTGGCTGGGTACTGTCCTCCCTCTCACTCTTACAAATGCAGCATAGTATTATTACTTTTACAAAGAGGATATGAAAACTGAACACCACTGCTAAAACAATTACTATGATTCCAAAATAGTTGCAGATTAAATGATAATTACAGTATGAGATGAACTGATCTCTTAAAGTAGTTTAACTACAGACGAAGCTACCGAAACCCTTAAATTTCCCTAAAAATGAACGGAGTCTGGTTGGTTATTGTCATCACTAACTCTTATGAACACAGTATAGTACTGCTAAAACAATTACTATAATGCCAAAATAGTTGCAGATTAAATGATAATTACAACACGAGACGAACTGATTTCTTAAAGTAGTTTAACTACAGACGCAGCTACCGAAACCCTTAAATTGCCATAATAATGAAAGGAGTCTGGTTGGTTATTGTCCTCACTCTCTTATGAACACAGTACAGTATTATTGAACTGAACGCCACTTCTAAAACAATTACTATAATACCAAAATAGTTGCAGATTAAATGATAATTACAACACGAGATGAACTGATTTCTTAAAGTAGTTTAACTACAGACGCAGCTACCGAAACCCTTAAATTGCCATAATAATGAACGGAGTCTGGTTGGTTATTGTCCTCACTAACTCTTATGAACACAGTATAGTACTGCTAAAACAATTACTATAATGCCAAAATAGTTGCAGATTAAATAATAATTACAGTACGAGACGAACTGATCTCTTAAAGTAGTTTAACTACAGACGAAGCCACCGAAACCCTTAAATTGCCATAAAAATGAACGGAGTCTGGTTGGGCATTGTCCTCCCTCCATGTCGCTGCTCCCCTGCCGCTTTGTTCTGCTGTAATATTCGCCCTCCGACGCGAGATGTCCTCGAAGAGTCATAAAAAAATTCAGAGGCAGATCAATCAGCAGCTCCGACCGAGGAGCATCATGGAGGAAACGGAACAAGGCTGGCTCAAGAAGACACAACTGATACATTTTTGTCACCGTGTAACGGCACCCACCCGCCGGGACCGGGACCCGGGACGACGGCTAGCCGCGTTTTCGGCACCGCCGCGTCGCCGTTTCTCATCCAAACCGCCTTCCTCCGCCGGCGGATCTCACGGATGGCGCTCTTTTACATTAGTAATAATGGCGGATATGAATTAGCCTAGCTCCCAGGATCTGACCCTATATATATAACTGGACAAAAACTACAGACACGGTCTTTCTCCAGGTATTCTCCGAGACCCCGAATTTAACACTCGATTTAACGGACGGATACTTTGATTTGCCCCGGTTTTTTCTCCTTACCCTGGTTCCCAGAAGTTCCCGGAATGTGCTGATGGACATTGGGTTTATAAGACATTCCCAAAGACATTGTAAATTAAAGAAATAAAAATGACCCGAAATTCAGTGAAGCGTCTGTCTCTCACTTTTTGTTTACAACAGCGGCACCGGCAAATATGGCCGTCACTTTATATTGACACCCACTGTGCTTCTATCCATTGCGGGTTATCAAGAAAACGGTTAAAAAACGTGATTTTTCCACGGAATTCACGCATAGTTAAACTCGGTTTCACACATTGAGCACATTTGCTCCACATCGGCCGAAAAGTCTACTTTACACGCCACTTTTAAACACACTTTAATTTAAAAAAAAGAGTTTTAAAAGTGGGAAAGTGTGTGGAGGGTTTTTTCGGCTATTTCAGCACATTTTTAAATGGAATTCTGAATGTGTGTTTTAAAAAGCACATTAAAAGTGATGTTTAAAAGTGAGATGAGCCGCCTCCAGTGCATGCATTTAATTTGATGTTAGATTTTGCATCAACACAGATGAGTTAATGGTAAAAATTTAGCTTTTTGTTTGAGTTTTTTTTTTTGTTTTGAGCTGAAAGAGGAAACAAAAGGTGGAAATAGTTTGCAGATACCTGTCTTTGTCTGTGGGGGCGCATCCATCCCTCCGTGTAAATGTGAATATGCTTTTTTTTTTTTTAAAAAAAATAAAAAGTAAAATTGAAGTAAAAGTTAATAAACTGGTGGATTCACTCTTATTCTGGAGGCATGCAGCTCTTCCTCCAGCCAGATGAGGTGTGCAGGGTTTAAGTTAAACCCCTCAGTGTCTCCCATCAGGCCACATGGCTGCACAATCCTGGTCCTGCATGGCCTCCAGTGTCATGACCTGGACACACACACACACAAAGGAGTGAATAACAGAGGGTGAGCAGCCCCATGTGTGTGCCTGCTTTCAACACTTTTACTGTGAAAAACTGAGCAAAAACACACGTTTTTTATTTGTTTAATTATAATTCCTGCAACTCACAAGTGGTGGAAGATCCTAAAGTACTAATACCACACTAAAATACTGATTACAAGTGATTGTATGCAAGTATTATCAGAGAAAAGTATCCATAGTGCAGTAAAATGAACCCTGTCAGTGTTTTAGTAGTATATATATATATGAGGTTTTTTGGGTTAACCAACCAGATTCTGTTCATTTTTATGGGAATTTAAGAGTTTAAAACCACTTTAAATGATAATTACAGCATGAGATTAATTTCTAATTAATTTAGTTCGTGTTTTTTTTTTACTAAACTATTTTGGTAACACATTATTTGTTTGAGCAGTGGTATTCAGTTCCTTTAAGTAAAAGTGGTAATACTACAAGTAAAACTACTGCATTCTTATGTGTTGGAGGGAGACCAGTATCCAACCAGACTCTGTTCATTTTTATGGGAATTTAAAGGTTGTAGCAACTTCATCTGCCTTTAAACCTCTCTAAATGATAATTACAGTATGAGATTAATTAATTTAAAGCTTTTCCAATAAGAAATATTAATTGTTTGGTGGAAGAAGCACTCAGACCCTTTAATCCAAAGGTTGGGAACCACCAGACTAAACTATCTAACTGTATTTTCATTAATTCAGAGTCTCCACTGATTCCTTTTCACTGCAGAATGAAGACTTTTGCTTATAATACTTTAAATATAATATGCTTCTGTACTTTTCATTTAGAATACAGGACTTTTACTTGCAATAAAGTAATTTTATATCATATTATTTCGTATTTTATATTGTATTAGTTCTTGTATTTAGGTTAAAGAGCTGAATATTTGCCCAGTGTGGCCCTGAACAGAGACATTAATTTAAATAATTAAAACTAGAAATTGACTTTATGAATCCAAAGCATCTCTCAGGGAGTCCGACGTCTGGTTCTGAGACAAAAGAAGCTGGAAAATTAAACAGAGACGCTCCTGATTTTACAACGACAAATGAAAATTAGCTCGTTTTTTGATTACTTGTCCCAAACTGTAAAAGATTTTTCCAATCATGATAATCCCGAGTGACTCGTGGCTCTGTATCGAAGTGAAAAGCCCTCCGAGGTAGAAGTATACCAAGCTTTATTGAGCGTTGAACTCATTCATGTACAGATCATGTTGAATTTTTGTACAACTCTGTCAGTAGTGCAACTCGTGCAACGATAATAGGAAAGAAAAAAAAAAAAAAGAAAAAGTCTTTCAAGTGTTTCAACTTCAGAGGAGCCATGTTACGGGATTCAAACACAAAAAGTCAGCAGCCCGGCGCGTACACGACATCTCAAAAGACAAAATAAAAGCATGAGTTGTTGGCTTACAGAACAGCGGACATTCAAGTTAAAAAGACTTATGTTGTCAGCGAAGTCCCTCCTGGTTCTGTCCGAGCGCTGAGATGTTGAATGTCAGTTTTTAAATCCTTTTACAAAGTGTACAAAAATGCACATTGGTATGTTACAAAGACTTCTTCCTATTTAGCTTTTTAAATGCATCAAACGAAGAAGAGGAGAGAGAGAGAGAGCAGAAAACACACTTTAACAGCAGCTAATCCACAGGTCGGAGATGTGTCCGAGCGCCAAGTGATAGAAAAACACATCCCCGCTTTAATTATCGTCGGCTACGAGGACAGATCACGGATCCAGACGTTAGCCTGTCCCTTCCAGTGCAGATCTATCAGTAAAACGACTGAAGGTAGAAGAGGTACACGAACATCCACTTTAACTACAGCTCGGCTCGAGAAAGCAGAGGGATTAGAGAGACGCGTTTGAGACGTACTGCGGCGGCACGACCACGGAGCGGCAGCGGGAGCGTTTGAGTTATGGTCATGCGTTTTTCGGATATTTTGTAAAACTCCAAAGATTTTCTTTGTTTTGATCTTCAAAGAGGGTCTTTGTGTGAGTTTAACCCCTGAGCAGAATTCCATTTAAAAAAAAAGGCGATAAACTAAAAGCAAGAAGAAGAAAAAAACCAAACATCTGAGCAGAGACTGGAGGCTGCTCCGAAAGCTGTCTGAAAATAAAAAATAAAAACGTAATGGTGTTTGTCACGGACATGCATTTCACATTTTTCACAATTCCTTGGCTATTCTACGGTTAATTATTGTTTCTGTTAACATGGGTTCCTCTCCTTTGGGTGACAGCTACTCCAGCCAGGTATCACACCAGACAAAGAGAGTCGAGATGTGGACTGAAGGTGGTTTTAACCTACAAAATTAAAGGGGAAGTCCTGTGTTTTTAAACCTGGGCCCCATTTGGACATGTTTTGGTGTCTGTTAGTATCGGTCCAGTAGATGGCCTCAGCCAGCAGTGCGTCCATTAACATTATGGAAAAGGATTATTAGAGCGCTCTCTTCAAATCCACCAGACTCCATTTGAAAAAGCAATAATTTTACCCCAAAGAACGCTGGACTTTGTGCGACACCTACACAAACTAGTTAACCAGTCCAGGTAGCGGTAGACCAGCAACTGAGGTAAAATCAGTGTTTTTGTGAATGGAGTCTGGTGTGTGTGTGCAGAGAGCGATAGAACGGCTGATCTTCCAGGTGTCTCTCTGTAGGGATCCTTTCCATGATGCTGTCACACACTTTCAGTGGACCTACTTCACTGCTCCAAAGGATTATACTGGGCCCTGGTTTAAAAATGCCTTTTTTCTCCATTATTGTGGAACCAAAGCTGTTAAACTAAAACAGCACTAACATTGTGGGCAAATCTAAGCCTCCCTATTCTGCATGTTGAAGCAGCATATTTGTCAACTCCTACAACTCCCCTTGTGGCGCCCATGAGTGTGTTAATCATCTATAAACAGATAATTAGTGACAACATAAAACACACTTAATATAAAACCTGTCTTCATAGGAGAAGTTGTGATTGTTGTCCTTATATCTGCTTCAAACTCCACTGTAATATGTGACCAACTATTTAATGTAACTGCTGCTAAACGCCAAATAGGGAGACTTGAACCACATTGTCACACTGTGTTGAAAACCTGGTTTGCTGATAACAAACTTTACTCATTCCTCAGATTCTTCTCTCTTTTTTTTTTCCAATGTTATCTTAGAGAAACATTTTCTTATTTTCATGCCCTATAAACAGGAGTCACAGGACAGCTGACGCTAAAAGAACCAAATCTCTCCCCGGACAGTCTGTTGGTGCTTTGTAAAGGTGCCCGACTGCAGCGGCTATTTATACTGACACAAAAAGGCACATTTGACCAACCCCTGGCTGTTAAAGGACAAGTTCACAGTTTTCAGTCAGCTCAGAGTTAAAACAACAGTCGGTGTCGATGTGACCAGGTTTTGACGGCTGTTATCGTTCCTCTTAAAAAGACTTGTGATCGATTTGTCCAGCTTGTTTTGTGAGGAACTTAGTCCAACCATCAGGAACGGGTCTCGGAGGAACAATTACAACCCGTTTCCACGTTCACATGGACACCTGACTGCTGTTTTTAAAAGGCAGACATGAAAGGAAAAAAAAAAAAAGTGAAGCAGTCCTTTAAATGTCACCGAGGGGACACAGAGGAACAAAATGATGGAGTTTGAAATAAAACGAACCAAGGGAGTTTCATAAATCTGAGATGCATGTGTAAAGCAAAGACAAAAGCAACACGGCCTGGTGTGAGATAGCGACGCTAGTGGAACCTCACAATGACATTTTGGGCTTTTTTTGTCCGTTTTTGATTTTTTTTTTACTTCAAAAAGAACTGATTCTTTCTCTATTAGTGCTGAAAAATGTCTGAGGAGCGACGAACTGACAGTTTTCATCATATATTAATATGGGATTGTAGTTCAGCATTAAATGCCCATTGTTTCATGAATCAAGGTAGTTCTCGGACTTTCAGAGACATTAGTGGTCATCGTCTCCTCCACCTTTGGTCTGAACCACGAAAGAGAAAAAAACAAAACAAAGTCTTTGCTTCATACCAGGTAGTCCGGACTAACGGCTTAAAGCGTGGGTGAGGAGTCGGTAACTCAACAGCCACAACCGACGTTTCTACTCCATCGATTTATCACAAATCTTCTCACTCTGAATGTCAGAGGACAAAACATCACCCGTCAACTCTCTCTAGGCGAGAACAAGAGTCTCTGGAGATTGAGGAAAAAAAAAAAAGAAGAAGAAAGAAAAAACCCTGAAATCTTTTCTCTGTACAACCACTGCTTTACATCTGAGAATCGTCACAGCTTGGTGTGACCCCGCTGACCCTTACAGACTATGAGGAGGGGGCGCCAGGGTGCAGAACCAGGGACGGCCGTCCTGGAGCCTGCAGTGCAGAGATAGAGACCGATGGAGTCGGACCCCTTCAGATCGGGACGTGAGCTCGAGGGGGGTGGAGGGTGAGGGGGGGAGTCGACGCCCATGAAGCGGAGCGGAGCGGTCCGCCCCGAGCTATGTGTTGGGCGCGTGACTGAGACTTTGGGGGTGCAGCTGCTGCCGTTTCTGCTGCTCCTGCACAGCGAGCTGCTGGCTCTGGTCCGACGTCGAGAGCTTGTTGATTAATGGAGACACGCAGTTGGCTGGAATGATGAGTCCTGTGGGAGAAACAGAAGGGTTTCAGAATGAACTGTGAGCCCGTCAAACCAAACGCTACATCATTTACAGCATGTTAAGAGAAAAGGGTTCGATATTCTGGGAAATGGGCATTTTTGCCGGAGTTAGAGGAGGTGATCGACTCCTCTTGAGCGACTCAACCATAAATATGAAGCTGGAAACTTCATGGTGACAACAAGGAACAAGTTTACGCTACATGACTTTGAAGGATCAGATCAGAGGCTGTACGACGATCACTGTGTGAATTTTAAAAAGACACCAGCTGAGAGATGTGCTGCACGACACTAGGGTCCGGCTGCGTCTAAACCTCTCGAGGAGTAAACGGTTTAGCCACGACCCCCAATATCATGTAGAAAATCTAAGCAAATATAAACAGCATGCATTCGTTCCCGTATTGTCTCCATCTCTACCTAAATGATGGTTCTGGCCTTCCTGAATGAGCTGCGACTCCAAAATCGAATGTCTCATCCAACTCTGGGCAAAACAGCACGTTTCCCAAAATGTTGAACAGCTCCTTTAAAAGCGGCCGCCCCTCAGCTTACCAACTATCCTCTGTCCGTCTTCAGTCCTCAGACGGACGATCTGCACCTTCACGTTGGTCCCACCGACCGGAGAGAGCACCCCCTCCACCTCGTTCCACACGCTGAGCACCGAGCCGCACAGAACGTAGTACGTCCGACACCGGAGACCCACCTCACACTGGAGGCCCACAGATGCCTTCTTACAGTTACCACGCCTGCGGACAGACACACACACACGCAAACGACACATTTACAACCCAAGATGGAAGCAAATATTCTGCATTTATATACATCTAATGGATTTTCTTGTGACACACACACACAGCGGTGGAGATTCGCAAATATCTTCCCATTTAAAAAGGCTAAACTGACGTAGAAATGAAACTGCATTTATTTGTAAATTGTGTTTTACAAGTTACACAACTACATAAAAGGATTAAATTGTTTTAAAATAGCTGTAGTTTTTAAATTCAGTGTTACTCAAACAGTGAACGTACCAGTAAGCGTGAGAGCAGATCTTTGCAGACGACTTGTACTGGTCATTCCAGTGCTGCTTGCCGTCTTCAGACAACACCTAACGGAGCCAAAAATAATTTAAAAAATACAAATCGTGATTCATCACATAAATCTTTCAGTGTTTTTCCTCGTCGCGATGAATAAAAGAACGCTGGGAGACCTTTTTAAACTTCTTCTTGATGTCTGCGTACGTCTCCAGTTTGAGCTGCCGGCCCGTGTTCGGCCTGTGCACCAGGAAGAGCCTCTTCTTGGTGTTCACCTCTTTCACCAGTATGGCCGTTTTCTTGTTGTTCCTCATCTGAAAAAAAACCAAACACATGCCACTGAGTTCACATATGAAGCTCTGCTTACTCCCAATGAGTCAGCCTGTGGAAACAGCTGAATTAGGTCATCTGTGGCTTCAGACGAGTCTTTGGAAAAGTGAATTTCAACGTGGTCTGGAGACACTGAAGAGTCCCTGCACTGAAGCTGAGGACGTTTAGTTTGAAAGACGCGGGCATCAACCAGTCAGGGGCAGTTTGCCTGAGTTGGATTATGGGAAATGTAGGATGCAGCAGAGATGAAGTTTCAGTCTCTGATTTGGATCAATGTTGAACATATTTTAGAAATCAGGCTCTTGAAGGTCCCAACACTTTATGGAGGTGCAACACACTGATGTTTGTTTTTTTTCCCAAAGAACAATCACACATTTGGTTTGTCGATGTGGTTCAGCAACATCACAGGTAGCTAACGTCCACTGATCATCATGGATCAATTATACATTTGTCCTCTGTATGTAATACTTAATGTATGCAGCAGAGGGGCCTTAAGTAATTTTTCTGCTACAAATACGGTGATCATATTTATAACTCATCTGAATCATCACTTTAATCTGGACATACAGGCGGAAGACTCGTTTTAGACCTTTTCTACCTGCCAAAGATTTTAAATAAAACCTTAATGACAACCGTCAGCCAGTGTGATCCACGGGGGCCACTTCATTTTATATTTTACACGTGCAGTTCGAGCACTCTGGCTGCGAGTTGATGATCAAACCGTACAAGTTAATCATCTGTGACTTAAGGCCACAGCTCACATTTCACAGTGCCTGAAGTCGGAATGAAACAACATTTCTAAAATTGTCTGTCGAAAGGCTGCAGAGCTCATCTGCAAGTGAGAGACGCCGTCAACCTTCACATACCTGTACATAGAAGCCATCATCTGGTCCGTTCTGTTCTGCCCAAACATGCGTGGCCTCCTCCCAGGACATTCCCCTCTCCACACTAACCTGTGAAAAGAAACGCGCGCACACAAAGTCAGCTAATGTTGCTGCGATCGTCGAGGAAGGAGGTCAAAATATAGAAAAGAACATACAGTGTAGAGCTCCACATGTCCGGATGTGGTGTAGCCCGGTGTCAGGAATTTCCTGCAGTCTACCTTCTTCACCTTCTCGTCACCAGAGCCCAGGTCTAGTGGGAGGAAAAGGGACAGATGGAGGTTTTAGTGCTAAAATTCAACCTTCAGATGATCAGCTGTCAGGACAAAACTTTGAATAACTTGTACATGTGAAAATGTTTTAATGATAAAAATGTAGGTGAATGTCCATCTCACCCAGAATGCCCATGTCGTATCTGCCATTCTTCTTGGCCTCCTGAATTACTGCTGCCAGTGTGTCAGAAAAGTACTGGAACAAGGCGTTTTGCTGCTGGACCTCCATGCCCAAAATACGGTTCAGGAACTTCCCGATGTTGTTGTAGTCTGCAGCAGCGACAAAGTGTTATGCTTCATGAGAAAATGTACACTAACTGTGCATGCATCACACATCACACTTAACAGTGGGGACTAAGTTATTCCTTTCAACGGTTTAAAATCACCTTTGTCCAGTGAAAGCATGCCGGATCTGTCCTCCACATTTATGAGGCCCACACCTATTAATCCACCTTGAATCTCTATAGAGGGAAAAAGAGTCATTACTCACAGCCATCGATCTAAAACAAGGGAATCAAGAAAAGCAACAGTATGCAATAATTATGCCAACTTCTACAAGATTAATTGGTTGTACAACAAAAAAAATAAAAAATGGTGGAAGTTTTGGACTAAAAGACATAAATTCTTTTGCTTGTTTTGAATAGTATCCTACCTTTGAAGAAATCTCCTTTAAAGTCAGAGGGTGGAGACACTAACGGAGAATCGAGCTTCACGATCGACTTCATCACAATTTCCAGAGCATTTCTGCCATACTGTAGAAAACATGAAGGTGAGTGAGTCACTGGCAAACAAACTATACTCTACAAGTGCCAAACACACTGGCGGCACGGCGCGTAATACAGCGCTGGTCAAGTGTAGCGAGCACCAAGAGGACGTGTCGCCCTGCAGCTGTCAAAGCTCACATCTGTTCTACACACCAAAAGGAGCTGCTATGGGAGTGTGTTTCGGCCTTTAGACATGTGCTCACCTTGTTGTCAAAATTAAACCTGCTGAGGTCTCGAGTTTCTGTCGCTCTCCTGTCTCCGTGAGTGAGAGCACCCTGTTACAAAGATTTAACAGTTAATATTTATATTACATGTTAAACTTCATTTAAATAGCATTCACACAAACGTTCAATTAGTCCTTACCAGGCTTTCTAGTCTTTTGGCAACAATCGATGCAAATCTCTGCTCTCCTGCAAGCTCTGATATGAGGAAGACGTATTCTGGAGCTGTGACCTGGTTCGATCTGTGCGTTCTCCCTGAGTCCAAACAAACAGAGCACACTTTAAAACCACACTGTCATTTAATATCTGTCAGCCTGAACTGGCTCTTTGTCAGGTTCAGGAAGATCACAGAGGACCCAAGTGGGTTCACATCTACTGACCGAACTGCTGTATAGCTCTGTCGGCACTCCACGGCAGCTCCAGCGTCATGTGGACTCTCCGCCGCTGGTTCTTCACACGGCGATCAGCCTGCAGGGAAATACCTGAGCTGGCAGCTTCTGAGATGATGGCAATGTTCTGGTCGAAGAGAAAGACAATTACATTTTATTTTCACATATAAAAGTGGATTAAGTAGCTGTGATTTCTAATTCAAGTCCATCAATTTTGTCCAAAGTTTGGAATCAAACAAAACAGAATGAAATCTCTCTGCTGGCTGGTCCCAAAGCTCTTAGTTTATCCTTCACACCAAAACTGCAGCTCAAACAAGCTCAGGTTGAATCCAGCACTGTCCAACAACTTTGCCTTTACCTTCTCTCCATCCATGAACCTCTGCTTCTCTGTGAGATTGAGGATTTCCACCGGGACGTCCAGCTCAGAGCGAGATTCGTAGGTGATGCTGCCGTCGTCGTTGCTGACCACGCGACCTTTGCGGCCGGTCATCTGAGGCGCAGATGAGGAAACGGTAAAGTGAGACAAGACACAAACCACAACAAAAGAGAAAAATACAGTTAAGGCTGCACGGACTAATGTTTACCTCAGCCACGTTCTCGGGTCCTCCCAGTTCATCTATAAGCTCGTCCAGAGTGTTTGGAGGCAGGTTCTCTGCAAGCTCCTCCAGCTGTTCCAGCAGATTTCGCTTCATTTTCTGGGCGTTATCCACTGCGTCCTCACTTGTGATGCAGCTATCCTGACTCTCTGCCTTGACTTATGGACAAGGAAACAAGAAGGGGCGTTCATTAACCCTCTAAATCAGAGGGCTGTGATTCTGCTCTGCCATCCATGTGCTGATGTGCTCACCTGTGGCAGGTGTGCTGGACGGGTTGACAGGAGCAGAGAAGGTCGGCCTGGTGGAGCCCAGCCCAGAGGCCAGCAAGGCACTTTGAATGGAGTCTGGATCAATGCTCTTTCTTCTCTTTTTCTTCTTCTTCTCCTTCCCTTTCTTTGGTTCCTTTCTGATAAGCCACGGGTCTAAGGAAGGCAGAGGAAGGCACAAAGGTTTGCTGCGAGCACTGAATTGGATATAAAATTCCTCATAACCTTCCCTGTGGAGTCTCACCATCTTCATCGTCGTCGTCAGACTCGTCTCTGAACGGGTTGAAATCATCGTCTTCATCCCCTGAGCTGATGGACTTGAAGCTGTCGTCGCTGTCTTTGCCGGACTCTTTGTCCGACTCCTCGGAGTGGCTCTCCTCCGAGCTGGTGCCTGACAAACCACCGTGCTTGCGAGGCTTCTTCTTCTGCTGCTGCTTCTTTATCTCTAAACCTGGAGAGCGTGGCCAGAGAGTGTAGAAGAAAAAAACATTATAAAAACTAAAAACAGTGTTTGAGAATCGAGACACGGCCATGTTAGGTCATCAAACATCGTCTTACCTTTCCTTTTCTTGCCCTTCTGTTCTTGTTGTGCTGCAGCGTCACTGGGAGAGGGGGTCTTCTTAGCCGAGAGGTCGATACCCAGCAGGCTATAGAGCTTCTGTCTGTCTGGAGCCGGGAAGTGCTTCTCAATCAGGGACTGCAGCACACCTCTACAACAATAAAAACATTATTACAGTTGACACACACACACACGTTATCCTGTCAAGATTGTGTGGGGAAAATCATCTTTAGCAGGTTCTTACTTTGCAGTTGACACAAAGTCGTTGAGCTCTCCTCCTCCTTCCTCCAAAGCCTCAAGTGTTCTCGCTTCTCCGGTGGACTGAAGACCGATCACCACACACTGCAGAGGAAACAGCGCGTCAGTGTTTTAGAGGCTGAGGATGCCAGCGAGGAAATGACTGTACCACAACATGAACATTGTCAGGAAAGCATTAATCTCTTGTCCTGAAGTGTTGACCACAGTATCTTAGGTCATAGACTCTGGTCCTGGTCAGCGACCAGGGCTTTACTTCTTTGATAGCTTCAACAGTAACACAGGCTCTTAATGGCAAAAGCACAACCGTTTTTGTGGTGTATTGGTGCACGGCCAAGAAACAAATATAAAATATTTATAATACAAAACATAAGAAAAAATATAATAAACGTGCAATATATCTTTTTTTAATTTAAAAGCTGTACAGTTTGTGCAGGAAAATTGCAATAGAGGGGTGTAGAGAGGACGGATGAAGCAATAAAAGGTGCTGCTAGAGTCAATATTACATTATTGCACAGAATGAGTCAGACATTAAAGCACTGGTGGCTCTTAACTGTCGTGTTTCCTGCGTTTTTTCTTTCGCCTCATTAAACTCCTCTGTTCCTCACACACCTACATCCTACCAGCCCTCCTCCGTATGTTTATGGAGCAACACACACACACACACGTCATTTCTTGATGCAGGTAAGAGAAGAGAAATTCTCTCCACTTATGCAAACCAACATGAGATCTCACAGAGGAACAGATCCTCTGTGCTGTTATCGTTCAACAGTGGTCTCACCTTTCCGTTTTGGACCTCCTCTCTGGCCAGCTGGACCACCCTGCGGACTTTGGAGGCAATGCAGAGGTATTTGAAGAACCTCTGGTGAGCAGACCAGAACTGGCCCCACATGGACTTCTTCATGCGCTGCTCTGCATCCATCAGATTGGCAGCCTGCTGGAACTTCTCGCGTGCAGTGACCCACTGGGAGGAGCAGGAGAGACAGTCTGTTTTACAGCTGTGAGCACGAGTGAAAGAACCATTTAGAGCCTTTATTTACGCTTGACTTCATGTGCTTACCAGCCTCACAGATTTGTTGTACATGTGGATGTATTTCTGAGTCAGAGGGACCTCTTCAATCTTAAAGGTCACTCCTGTAAAACTCAGCTGTCTTGCTATGTACATCCCCCTCAGTTTCATGTCCATAGCTACTATCTCCATGGCACCAACGCCTCTGAAATTGAGAGGAAAAATGAAAAAAACGCACACAAATTAGGATGTTTTCCACTCAACTGTCCTGCCTGAGGACATTTATGAAAATGTGCTGCAAAGAGAAACGTACCTGCGCTCAACAGCTTGGATAAAGTTGCCAAATTCTCTGAAGGGTGTTTTGTGGCCCCAGATGCCCAGCCGATTCATGTAGGCCATATTTCGCGGTTCAGAGGCACCTGAATAGAAAACAATTCACAGCATTGGCACAGACTCTCCACCACCACCACCAGAGTACATTCAGAAAGCATCCCATTTTGTCCACTAACCTGTAGCACTTGCATACACGACCCGAGCCTTTGGGAGTTTGTTCTGCAGCTCCAACACTGCCAGCCCAGTTTTTGTGGGTTTGGATGATCCAATTGGACACACATTTTTGGCTTTGTGACACTCGTCATAGACGATCTACAGACCTCTGGTTGAGGAAAATATTCCCATTTCTAAAACAAAGACGGTCTACAAGCATGCAGCTCGGACCACCAAACATTTTTCAGTTTAATATAACAAAATATTCACAGTTTCTGGGAGCATTTATCTACAAACTCATGTCTTCTTGAAAGGATACAACTCCGTCAAAGTCCTCCCCACACCAGTGAAGAAGCTGCTGAAATCTGGTCTTGTACTTCCCTCCTGATTGGCTCTCTCCTATCAAGGAGGAGTAGGTGGCGAATATCACACCTTTCTTCACACTCCCATTGTGTTTAGAGGAGATTTTGCCATATTTGAACTGAAAATATAAATATGTAATTGAGACACAGTTTGATGATACATAGAAACCTGTTTGCTGGCTTTAAATGATCTTACCTTGTTCAGTGAGTGAACCTGGATGTTTTTAGCTCCTATGTCCCTTAAATCTCTTTCAGCGTCATACTTGAGGTCATTAGAGACACTAAACCTGAACAAAAGAGGAGAATATATAAGATGAGATGCAGCAGAGTTAATTATGTTGGTAAAATATTTATCTAACCATCTGTGTTCAATATGGTGTAAGGGATATTTACCAAAGTGATCTCTTCCTGCCTAAAAGGTAATTCTCATAGATGATCCCTGCGATGGTCCGGCCTTTTCCCACACCAGCTCCATCACCAATCAAATAGGCAGCTCGATCACCGCTGGGGAGGAACGTCTCATGTTGCTGTGGTACGTGGGGACAAGAAATACAATTTTAAAACTGCACTGTTTTGTCTTTTGAGGACGTTGAATCTAAGGAAAACCATGTTTAAAAAAAGAGACACATTTTGATTTGTTTCAGTCAACAAATTAGAGGATATATTATTATTTATAGAGCACTTTTTTTCAAGATACAATTAAATCAGTAAGAAATAACATGGACACGTAATACAGTCCAAGTGAAGAGGTGCACAGGACAGACAATCAAATATTAAAATTTAATTCATAATGATTAAATCTTGTACATTTCAGTGGCTACTGTTTGTTTAGTGAGTTGAGGCTTACCTGAGCTGCGTACGTGATCGCCTCTAGCTGTAGAGCAGACAGGCAGCCACGATCAATGACTTCTTCTGGGATGGAGACTCTGTACCACACATCAGGGGGGCTAACGCTGGACAGGGAACTGGTCTCCACCACGGGATCAGGATGCCGCAGGCCGACCTTCACTGCATCGACAGGCAGACGAGTCAGCGGATCACACGGGCAACAATAACAGGCTGTGTCTCGTTTGATCTGACGGAGTGTGATCGATTAAGCGCTATAATACTGTCACTGTAAACCAACACAGCAGTCACACTAACATTTCATGGGCATGTACTCCGCATAAGTCTCAGCATGACCCAACTCTTCCTCCTCTTCCTCCTCAGGCTCATCCTCCTCCTTCATCCCATGGAGATTCTGTAGACAGAGAATGACACAATGAGACACCAAGTTCTCACAATGTTCTTCTGCAACCAACCATGAACACAGAAGCCCCTTTTCCGCCACGTGGTATCAGCTCGGCTCGACTCGGCCTGCCGTTCAAACGCTGAGGATAGTTTGTGGAACTTTTTAGGCATCACCTTCATAGTGGTCCCAAACGATCTGAGCTGAGACTAAAAGTCGATGTGAAAACACTGCAGACCACCGACTGGCCAGAGAGAATCATCGCTTACACCTCTCTGCGATTCTTAAATAGCCAAGCTGCCATCAAAACTGACTGCAACACAGACGACTCATGAACACAACCCCCTTTGAGCACCTTAAAGGAACAGGGCAGTGCGTAAGGTGTGTGTGTGTGTATGTGTAGTGAGTGTGTAGCTGAGCGAGTGGCTGAGAATGACGGTGAATGTTAGGGCAGCAAACGTAAAAGGTTAGAAGTGAGGTGGTCACATTTAGCAGCAAATAAACAGAGCAGGTTACTGTAATAGAAACACGGGTGCCGTTAACACACAGACACATTTGGCAGCATTCAACAGCTTTCTAAAACCAATTATAATGAATCAATAGTCTAAAACTTACCAGAGAGTGTGAGAAGTTCTGCATCTTAATGTTGTCATTAACCCAGATCCTGGCAGCATCTTTACCCAGAACTTCCTTCTTGATTCCATTATTCATTTCACCTGAAGCACAAACAGAAAGCGTGTGTTTTAGTTGGACAGCTCAGGTTTCTCAAGCACTGACAAATGTTATAGTACTGGAGTGAATCTCAGGTTAGTTATAATTTCACAGCGTGTTTTATAGCGGCAGCGATGAACAGAGAATGAATCAAACTATACTGATGAATAATGAATCATTTTACATATATTTTCAAGCAAAGGCAAAAAGCATGACCTCGTTAAAGCCTCTTTAATGTGAGAGGTTTTTTTTGTCTACTGTGAAACACACAACTCAACTTTTTCTGATGGTTTTTCACCATTTCCACATTCTTAGACCAAAAAATTAATAGATATAATAATAGTCTGCTAAATCGAAAATGAAAGTAATCCTTAGTTGTGGCCCTGGTGCATTTATTAAGACTTGCACAGATCTCTAGAGCTGGAACAGCTTTGAATAATGATGAAAAGTGGATGGGTGAAGGCCAAACACACAAAGAGGTGACTGTATTCTGATATTATCCACATTTAGCGATCGTTTCTCTTCATTTTGTACGACTTGTTTCCTCTTTTTTGGCCTCTTTTGAAAAGGAGTAAACAGAGAACATGTTCTGCTCTGGTTAAACACAGATGGAAAGTCCCAAATTCTGGCTGCTGCAATTCAAACCTGCATTAAGCAATACTTATGGTATCAATCAAGTCGCTCAAACATCTGGAGTGCTGAACTCTCAAAGAATCAACACCAAACTTCACAAACTTCCGGCTCATTATTTTGGTTCTCGGGACCTCATATGAACTCTGTAGTTCTTATAACCTCTTTAAATGTCTTATAAGCTTTTCCAAACAGGGATTCAAACCATGCATCACAACTGTTGGCCAATTATTAATCAAAAAGTAAATATATTAGGATTGAACAGCCCTGTTAGGAAAAAAAAAAACACAGATGTAATTGCACATTTAAATAACAATAAATGACCTGTCGCTGTTGCCGTTGCTACTGGTGTGGTAATGTCGGGTGGAGGCTTTAGCTTCATGAGCTCCATCAGACTGTTGCCCTTTAGACCGGTGCCCTTCACATTGCTGGTCCTAAGGAGGTCTTTCAACTGAATCTGCTAAAATAAACAACAGGAAAACAGGAGATGTAAGAATTACATAATCAAAAGAAATGCTTTTCTCTGTGCTGTTCTGTCCTTTGAGGGTTTTGAGAACGAAAAACATGGTTTCCACAAACGTACCTGATCTCTGTTAGAAGGCACGACTGTGGACGCTGAAGGAGGAGTGCTTGTGGACGTGGTGGGGGTCGAAGAACCTCGCAGGGCTGAATTAGCGACATGGACCACCTTGGTGACAGTTATGGTATGCTTGATGTTGTTTGCGGCCGATTGTTTGGTCACAGTTGCTCCAAGTGACGGCAACTGATTCAGCTGATTTAAGACAAACGTGGTGGTTGATGGCTGAGGTTTGTGCTGTTGGAGACATTGAGTGGAGAGTAGAGTGGATTTTTAGACATATCACAAAACAAAACGTCAGCTGAAACATAGCAGGATGTGTTCAATAATTAATTAAAGGAACATAACGTTGTGTAATCTCACCCTGATAGTAACTACAGGGACCGGAGCTGGAGGCTCAGTCCGAACGGCCTCCACTGACTCTGTCCCCACACCAACGTCCAGGGCACTGATGGAGATAGACTGGAAGAGGAGCAGAAATCATAACGTTAAACGGAAACAAATCACTTCTACTCGAGAAGAAGGAAATCTTAAGATCGTCTTACTTGCTGGGTTGTAGAGGGCTGTGCAACATCCTGAGAATCAACATCAAATAGGCCGATATCATTTGGGCAAATGCCGCTCTCACTCAGGGCAGCGAGAAGTAAATCCTGTCCAGGATCCATCTGCAAGACAAAGGTACACGTCCGTCTGTTAGCGGCAGTGCTGATGATGTTTGTTTATGAATAAAAACAATGGTGATATTGCAATAAAAATATTAAAACAACTTGTGATTAATTGCCATCAAATTTGATAGTAAATTTCATGGCAAAATGTAAAAGAAAGTTGCAGGTACAAGCCTCTCACATGTGAAGATTTACAGCTTTACTTTATTGTATATGACAGGAAATTAAATCTCTCATGAAATAAAGAAGTGTGAAGCCCCTGTACTGAACATTTGGAAAACATAACTTCCCAACTTAAATGCACATTAACAATTTCATGCTGTTTTTGCCAAACCCCTAAACTTTTCACATCATAAAACAACACTTGGATGTTCAGGGTTTAACGGTAGAGACTCAACATCGACTGCTTGTCCCCACATGTAGTTACTGTAAGTCCAGAGTGCACATATTAGCAAACACTCATCTCTGCAACCTCTCTCTAACAACCACAAGCACATTGATAACAACAACTTCCTATAGTTTAAATGTCTCCTGCAGTATCCAGAGAAAAGCTGTAACAGTGCCTGCTCACATGAGGAAACCCCACACAGTAATGTGACCATACACCAACCAAAAATCACAATCCCACATGCATAGCACACGTGTAGCATCAAACACAAAGTGCTGGGTAAAACCACTTCCCTTTGAGGTAGAAACTAAACCAAAAATATATGTTTACATCCGGCACACACACAGGACCACACGTTTGTTATTTGTAGTGTTATTTCTAACTAGCATAACTCCAGCTAAACCCTAATCTGTTTGGATGTTTACCTCGCCGCGTCTCCTCCTACAGCGCACGACGAAATAAGTGAAAATGAAACTGCAGAATGTAGCACAGAGTCGAGGGATATAAATTCAGTCCAGATCTACACTACGATTAGAGGAAATGAGCGTTATCTACACACCTCGTCTGGTCGGGGACTTGCTCCAAAGTGACCCAAAACAAGACACGTGTTTGCAGTGTCCTACTTTGGTACGTTCAACTTCCTGGTCCCTCTGACTCAACGTAACTGCCCCCCAACGCCGACCCCTCGTTATCTCAGCTGATTAATAACATTTAATACCAAACAGCACCTCTAATAAATGACAGGACCAAACATTTAGCACGCTGATACACCTCAGTGTCCAGCACAGCTAATTTGACTTAGCCCGCTCGCTGTCATAGCAGCTAAACTGGCCTGCTTAGACCAGGGTGACACAGCTTAGCTCGGCTGTTAGCTAACTCAAAGACACTTTCACATTCATGTCAGTGACACCACAGTCACGTCTACAAACTAAATAAATTACACCAACTAACACCGAACACAGTGCAGCGACAGAATCCAGACTAATCCAACAGCAGTTACATGTTATTAGCGGCAACCACGGAGCTTGTTATTGATAATGTCTATAGCTTTTAACGTTGGAGCCATTACATGATACTGTTATGTTTTCATCTCCAAACTTTATCTCTCATTTTCTTTCACGTTAAGGAACATTTCAGGCTTAAAAGCAGTAGTTTTTAAGCTAGCTAACGTCGGCGCTGCTTGAGTTTACTACCACGGAGTTAATGAAACGGCACATGAACGTAGCTAGGTGTCACGGCGTGTCCTTCCCAAAGATAATCCCCAGCCACTGGGGTATTAGCTAGCCTAACAAACTAACTAAGCTCCATCGCTTTGCTGTGGCGGTGTTGTTTTCTCTCACGCAAACCTTGTGTCATTGCTAGCTAACATTAGCAACGAGGTGCGTTAAAAGAGGCTAACCTAGCGGCACCGCTGCAGCGTTAGCTTCAAATCCAGAAGAAAAAAAATTACCCAAAAACAGTTTAACACTTTCGGTTAAGTATCACCACATCAACAATAAAACTAGTGTTTGTACCTGTTAGAGGTGTTAATGTCGAGCAAACTGCGGCGCGAGATCAACTTGCCTGACAGTTAAACGGCCGCTCCGGGTCGCGCTCGGCAGTTATGGGGTTTGTTGTCCTCTTCGCTCCGCGGCGCTCACGCCATCTTCTTTTCTATTTTTTTTTCTTTTTTTTTTTTCTCTAATCAAACGCTCCGCCGCATGCGGGGGTCACGTGATGCGCAGGCCTCCACCGGGCGTCTTCGATGCCAAAGTCAAATTCGGCGCCGGGATTCGGTGAAAACGGGCCTCGGAGCAGCCGCCGGACGCCCCTCGACCACCACGCACCGACAAAAGCGAGGATTTGGGCATTTCTGGGAGGTTAGCGCAAAGGGCAAACATAGCAGAGTCAGCGAGCTAACGCGACGTCACGTGACCCAGTCAAGCCCTGAGAGGAAGTGACGACAGAAGAAGCTTCTTCTTCGTTGTTTCCTGTTTTCTTCTTCTACTTCTGTTTTTTTTTTTAAACTTCTTTTCATGCTCTGTGCAATGTACATTTTATATTAGAACATATTTTAATGTCTGCTTTCTTCTATCTAAATGTGTGTTTATTCTATTTTATTTGCCTTGTGTGTGTTTGCATATTTATGTAGTTATGTGTTTATGTTTTTTGTACAAATCTGATAAAGAAAATGTAAAAAACAATAATAAAACAGTTTGGGGCATTTTTTATATTGCATCAGTTCTGATTAAAGGAGTCAATAGAATATCATAATTAGCTCAAAGTACATATGTTCTGCATGAATACAAAGACTAACAATCAGGGGGGAAAAGAAAATATGAGAAATTTAAGATCTAAACTATTGTTGTGAGGACATTTTGTCTGGTCCTCAAAACTTCAAAGGGCCGTTTGAGGGTTAAGACCTGGTTTGAAGGTTAAGGGTAGAATTAAGTTAAGGGTAAGGTTAAGATAAGGGTAAGGGTCAGTTATTTGGCTGGCATGGTAAAGGTTAAGGTAAGGGCCTGGGGAATGTATTAAGAGTCCTCATAACTATAGAAAGACGGGAATGTGTGTGTATGAGAGAAGGACAGTAGTGTAGTATAAATACTTTTACAGAGTACTATTAGTACTTTACAGCGTAGTATTAGTATTTTTACAGTGCAGAATTAACACTTTTATTTACACTTTTATTTGAATGCTACTTTTACAATGTAATAGTACTTTTACGATGCAGTATTAGTACTCTTACACTGTAGAATTTGTACTTTTACAATCAAGTGTTCTTACTCTTACGGTGCAGTACTAGTACTCTTACACAGAGTAGTATTAGTACTCTCACAATGCAGTATTAGTACTCACAGTGCAGTATTTGTACTCACAGTGCAGTATTAGTACTCTTACACAGTGCAGTATTTGTACTCACAGTGCAGTACTAGTACTCACAGTGCAGTATTAGTACTCTTACACAGTGCAGTATTTGTACTCACAGTGCAGTACTAGTACTCACAGTGCAGTATTAGTACTCTCACAGTGCAGTACCAGTACTCACAGTGCAGTATTAGTACTCACAGTGCAGTACTAGTACTCACAGTGCAGTATTAGTACTCTTACACAGAGTAGTATTAGTACTCTCACAGTGCAGTACCAGTACTCACAGTGCAGTATTAGTACTCACAGTGCAGTACTAGTACTCACAGTGCAGTATTAGTACTCTTACACAGAGTAGTATTAGTACTCTCACAGTGCAGTACTAGTACTCACAGTGCAGTATTTGTACTCACAGTGCAGTACTAGTACTCACAGTGCAGTATTAGCACTCACAGTGCAGTATTAGTACTCTCACAGTGCAGTACCAGTACTCACAGTACAGTATTAGTACTCTCAGTGCAGTACTAGTACTCTCACAGTGCAGTACTAGTACTCTCAGTGCAGTACTAGTACTCACAGTGCAGTACTAGTACTCTCACAGTGCAGTACTAGTACTCACAGTGCAGTATTAGTACTCACAGTGCAGTACTAGTACTCTCACAGTGCAGTACCAGTACTCACAGTGCAGTACTAGTACTCTCACGGTGCAGTACCAGTACTCACAGTGCAGTACTAGTACTCTCACAGTGCAGTATTAGTACTCACAGTGCAGTACTAGTACTCTCCCAGTGCAGTACTAGTACTCTCACAGTGCAGTACCAGTACTCTCCCAGTGCAGTACTAGTACTCTCACGGTGCAGTACTAGTACTCCCAGTGCAGTACCAGTACTCTCACAGTGCAGTACCAGTACTCACAGTGCAGTACTAGTACTCTCACGGTGCAGTACTAGTACTCCCAGTGCAGTACTAGTACTCGGCCTGCAGGGGGAGACATCGCCTCGTCTCGCCTCCTTCACTGACTCGTTAGAAAAATGGCGGACAGGAGCTGTGGAGGCTGCATCGGTTGAGCTGCTGGCAGTTTAAACACCTCCGAAGGGCGCAGAGTCACCGTGGAAGGGGGCCAGCTGGTCGGGAGGGCAGTGCCGCGGGAGCTGGGCGAGTTTGATCTCTGAAGTGGCGGAAAAACCTCATTGATTTTTCCCTCTGAACGGAGAAGCTTGAGCCGAGCGAGGAGCCGAGAAAACAAGTCGGACATGAACGGGGTAAGTTTGCTTGTTGGGGCATCATCAGCAAACACAGGTGAAGTACCGCTGAGGAGCAGCCAGCTCATCTGGGCGTATTAACCGGAGATAAATAAGACTAACATGATTGTTTTGTATTGATTTTAATATTCTAATTCACGGCTGTTACTGGCTGCTGGGTCAGTGTGGTCACATTAGCTGTAAACGAGCCTTATTGTGGAGGAGAGCTGTGCTAACATTAGCTGGCTCCATGTGGGAGCTAGCTGAGGACACAGCAGCCTTCTGGCTCCACACCACCTAACACACGGATTGGGCTTATTTTAAGGGGGTTTTGTGGGTTTAAAAGCAGCTGTTGAAGAACAATCCGTTTAATTTGAGTGGATTTGATTAAGAGATCAGGAGCCAGGAGGCCTGTTTGTGCCCTGACTGTGCTGGATTTAAAGGGGCTGGTGGGGGTGTGGAGCCAGCATGGTGCCCCACCCACACCACAGCTGGCACCACTTTTACTCCAGTATAATAATGTACTGCAGTACAGTTTTAAGGTACTTGTACTCTGTGGTGGAGGAATACTTCCTGGTAAATCTAAAACACTGTTGAAGTAAATGTTTTGGCATCAACGTGCTCTCAAAAGTACCAAAAAGTACTTATTATGCAGATTATCCCATTTCAGAATCATATATATTATATTATTGGATTATAATCAGTGATGTTTGCATCACTTAAATGTTGCAGCAGGTAAATGTGGAGCTCATTTTAGTGACTATTTAGATAATTGATGTGAGTAATTCCTTTGGATATAATACTGGATGTACAGTTTTATTTATTCTACTGCACAGGACTCTTTAATCTGTTTAGATTAAGCTGCTCCCAATAACCAAATGTAGGCTTCTGTGGTTTAAATTAAGAGAGTGGATCTCTTAATTAATAAAATAGTATATTAAAATAATAAACTTGCACACAATGTGGAGAAGCCTTCATACAGTACATTCATTTTCTGATCCCGTATGCAACTAACTTCATATACTGCACATTTGTGTAAAATATCAACATTACATATCAATAAATAAAAGAAAAAACTAATCTAAAGGGAACTTAAAGGGGCTAATAACACTCTGAATGTCTTTCCTTCCTCAAAAAACATTTGTAAAGCCAATTTTTAAAAAGGCAATTTTAATAGTTTCTGTCATATTTCAAGTTAAAAGGTAAAAAAAGTGAGGTTTGCTGCTCGTCTTAGTCACATCTGATAATAAAATGAAGTCTAGCTTGTTTTACCTGATGTCTTTATTTACTTCATGTATGTTTCTTGATTATATGTTTGCTCTTTTTGCTTGTGCATGCGAACTGTCAATCAATATCTTCTCATGGGGTCCAAGTTCTTTTTTTTTAATGGAAAACTTCACTCATACAGCTGCACCGACGTGGACGTGAATCCGTTTTCTCCCCTGAATTCACAGGAGATCGTCTGCAACAGCCATTCAGTCACTGTCTTAAGCTGCCCCAAGTCCAGATCACCAGCTCGCGATGAAAAGACGACCAAGCTGACGCAGGAGGGACGGTGCTCCCCGATATGCTGCCAGCAAACTGATGCTCCGAGGCCGGGAGACGGTAAGCGTGTGTCTGTAGAGAGCTGTTTCAGATTACTGTTTTATTTCTATATTACAGTAGATTAGGTAGTGAGAGGAACCTGAAACACCAGAACCACGCTCTTCAGATTCAGGTTAAAATAATCCAGGTTATTTTCATCGAATCGACTCATTTAATTAGTTTTTTAAGGCAGTTTTAGGACTGATTCACTGATTCATATCAACACTGGAGCTGCAATGATAAATCAAGTAATCGATTAGCTGCCATCTATTAAATTAACCTCCAACTATTTTGATAATTGATGAATCAGTTTAAGTACGTACAGCCATAATTCTCTCATCCCGGCTCCTTAAATGTAAATATTTTCTGTTTTCGATGAGCTCGATATCTTTGGGTTGAGGACAAAACAAGACGTCATGTTGGGAAACATCAGATCAATCGACAATGAAATCGATTTCAAGCTCGGATCAACATATTAATCGTTTTCTGACATTTTGTGGGCCAAACAGCTGATTGATTAATTGAGAAGCTAATTGTTTGTGGCCCCAATCTGACACTCTTTTATTATAAAGCCAACAAAGTGAGCCATTTGTTTTGGGCTCAGCCTAAAACACCTCGGTCCTGATGCGGCGGACTGTCAATAATTTTAAACCACCAAGAAACAATGAGTTAGAAGATCACGGCTCAGGATGATGAAGTCTTTCCTCCCAGCAGGCAGGAGAACAAACACCATCAGCGCCACACCCAAAGACTCAAAGACCGACTTCCCAGAGATGGAGAGCAGCTACAGCCAGTGTTCACCCTGCTGGTCAGATGAACAACCATCTCCTCCGCAGCTCTACTGCTCTCAGACCTGCCTCCGCTCCCCCACCGATCTCTCCCTGCCTCTGGGTAACAGTCTGTCCAACACTCCCCTCCACGCCAACCACAGCCGCCAGAGGAGAGGAGTCCGCCTCAAGGTCAAAGGAAAGAAGTCCACACTAAGAATGTACGTCCTGAGTATTGATGCGTTTCTTTTAATTTAAAAAACCATCATGGAGGAAATCTGGTTGAGTTGATCGTTTAATATTTATTCTCATCGTCGTTTTCTTTTCCCGCTGCAGTGCCGGAGGGAAAAACTCCCAAAACCGAAAAGTTACTGACTATTATCCAATAAGACGAAGCTCAAGAAAAAGTGAAACAGAGTTAAAGGTAAGATGGATTTACTTTGTCTGTTGGCTGTCGGTGTCACCACACAGGCTGGGACAGGTGTCATAATATAATTGGACCATATAGGCATTAAAACAGGAAACATGTTCTGGAAAATCCCCTGAAGTTTCTGTGTGGAGTGCTGCATTATGGGTATTATTATTTAGCATTAAAGCAGGAACAAGGAAGTGTGATGTGGTTTTGGTTGTGGTGACGCTGTGGACAAAAGTGTTTCCCAGGATAAAGTTTGGCTCGCTACCTTCACTGAAGTCAGCCCAAACGTTAGCTAGCTCTGCTGTATGTGAACTGCTGTGGCCTGTTAATGTGACAGCGACAGGCTCTGCTCAGGTGTGTCTGTGCAGCCCTGATCTCCTCCTAGAGAGCCTCCATGTTGTTATCGTGATCATGTAACAGCAGCTGACAGTTAAAGTGTCTTTATGCAGCACAGATCAACCAAGGTTTGTCCTGTGCTCTGCAAAAAAAAATGCCAAACTAAGCTCCTCTGTCTGCCTGCTGTGAATCTTTTCGTCTGGTTTATCAGGGAGTCAGATCAGGGTGAACGCTTTTAGAATAAGGAAACAGCCAATCTTCTCTCCTCTTTATCTCATATCAGTCATTAGAGGCTTCAGCTTTACTCAGAGACTGTTTCATAATCAGATAAAAACTCCTCGTAGCTGCTTTTAATGTTGCCAGGCCGGCAAGTCTTATATTAACAGTGTAAATAACTTCCTTTATGAGTGAAAACCAGTCAAAATGACCTTCCGTCCTGGCTGCGTCAGTCTCTTGCCGTATTGATTGATTGATTTTGGTGTTAAGCCGTAACTGGTCGTCTTCTGAGATGCTCGGCTTTGACCTTCTACTTAAAGTGATAACGCCAAACCTGGAGGTTACAGGAAAGAACCTTTCAGCAGCCGAATCATCTGTGAAGCAGCCGGAGTCGCTGAATGTCACAGTGAGGAGCTCAGAGAAAGCTGCTGCCGGAGGAAATAACTCTGACCTCTTCAAGAGTCTGACAGGAGAGTGTGAACCAAGAATGGGACAAGCTACACCGCTGTTCTGGTGTTTCTGGTGTTTTTCATGTGGGAAAAGACAAAAGGATGACGACTCAATCTTATGAATGGATTAATAGTATCCTGGGACACCTTGGTGTTGGAAATGTAATCTGGTTATTTTATTTAGGCCAGTAATCTGATTCTGTGTGAGAGAGCTCCTCGTCAGTAATACCATCTCATGTTCCTCTTTGTCTCCAGTGTGAAGAAAAGAAGCTCATAGATGAACTCATCACAAAGGGAATAGAGGAAGGAATGGAGGTACAAGGAGTTTTCTGTTTCCATCTCTAATGTAATGAGATTACTTCTGTGGCTTTTATCATGCAGTCGAACAGAAAAGGGTTGAGAGCAAAGCTTCCCACCCTGCAATTAAATGCAATAAACAAGCTGCAACAGCTGGAACATAATCCTTTTTATCGCCACCAGACTCCATTGACAAAAACAGTAATTCTACCCTGGGAATTGTTAGTCTGCCGTCGCCTCGATCGGTTAGTTTGTTCGTGTTATTGTGTGATACACAAATATGTGTTGTGATGTGAAGTAACTCTTCAAAACACCAAAGTCTCACAATAACACCAACAAACTAACTGACCGAGGCAGCAGTAGAGCAGAAGCTCCCATATTCTGCAAAGTAAAATTACTGTTTTTCTCAATGGAGTCTGGTGTGTGTGCAGAGAGCGATATAACGGCTGTTTGTGGTTAAACCAAAAGGATCTTCCAGGTCTCTCTCTGTAGGGATCCTTTCCATGATGCACTTAGAATAACACTCTGAGCCTGTCAGTGGATCAAACACTTTTAGTGGACCTACTGTGATCAGGTGCGGTGTCCCAAAGGCTCAGGCGAACTACTGGACCAACTTCAAAACCTTTTTCACTTAAAAGTCTCTTAGACGCCACATTTCTGCCTTTTAAAATAAGTATTAAATACTTTAGTATTAGTATTAAAGTATTAAATAACACTTTGGCACTGTGTAAATACTTTCCTCTCCTGCTGCTCTGTAGGTGCAGCACATAGAAGGAAAGGGGAGAGCAGTATTTGCTACTCGGTGTTTCCAGAAAGGCGAGTATGTGGTGGAGTACCACGGAGACCTGCTGCAGATCACCGACGCCAAGAAGAGGGAGGCCGAATACGCCCTAAACCCTGCCACCGGCTGCTACATGTACTACTTCCAGTACCTCTGCAAAACCTACTGGTATGATCAACCAGCTCGTTTCTAGCTGAGATGTTTAGTATTTAGCAAACCTACATGATGACCTACTTATGTTCCCGCTCTGTTTCATTCCAACAGTGTGGACGCCACGAAAGAGAGCGGCCGAATGGGTCGCTTGATAAATCACAGTAAAGCCGGAAACTGCCAAACGAAACTCCACGACATCAACGGCGTCCCTCACCTCATCCTCGTGGCCTCCCGAGACATCGACGAGGGCGAGGAGCTGCTCTACGACTACGGAGACCGCAGTAAGGCCTCCATCGCCGCTCACCCATGGCTCAAATACTGATCGAGGAGTCGTCGATTTAAAAAAAACAAAACACACAAAAAAAAGAAAAGAAAAGGGAAACGTACAGTAACACTTGTGTTTCTCATTAGCTAGTGTACAAATGCCTTAGAAACAGAATGTGTTCCCTTTTTGTTCCAGTACTGAGGAAGCGGGAGGGGGGATGTGTGTTCAAAGGGGTCGATGAGGTACTTACACGAGTCAGCTGAGGTCCATCTGCCTCGTCAGAGGACATCTGTAATTTTATTTATGTGTAAATCAAACATTCTGGTTGTTTTGCAGCACATTTCTTTTGTACATTTTGTATTCCCTATAGACCAATGCTTCTACAGCATGCAGGTGGTAGTTAATGCTCTGCATTTTTATACTGCTTTTTCTTAATTAGTAGTTAGCAATACGTATATTTAAGGCCCCAGAGCCCCGTTTGGATCAGCAAGAACTACAACATGCAAATAACAAACCAACAACAACATCATGTTTGAGTGGAATCTGATTTCAGCCATCGAAACTCACAGGAGCAGTCGTTTTTAGTGGAGTTGTAATAGTTCACCAAAGTGTCCTACAAAAGATCTGATACTTACAGGATCACACAGGGATACTTACAGATCAATAATCTTCCTCTGTTGTGATAGGAGTTTTTGTTTGTTTTAGTTTTTAGCCCATATTGTAATTTTTAATATTTAAAATGCACAACACATTTGAAATATCCAAAAGATTTAAATCCAAATGTGTTAAAGGTAGAAATCTACTAATTTATCTATATTATCTATAAATTGATCACTTTTAATTTCACTTAGATATAAATTAAACACTTTGTATGTTACTGCACTTTGTAAATATATTTATTGGCTCTGGCTAATCCACGGGTGGTTTAAAGGAAAAGTTCAACATTTTGGGAAGTAAAATTTTTTTTCACATTCTTGGTTAAACATGTTTTACGTTAAAACATAAAACAGGTGTTTGGTGAACTGTTACACTCCGACTGTATAACGTAGATCTCTGCTCATCTTCGCCGCTCACATGTGAGAGTATTTAACAGCTGAGCCGCCAACAGGTCGTTTCTTATTTTATATTTTAGTAGCTTTTTCATCATGAATTATAACCAGAAGGTCAAATTTACCTCTTAACATTTCTGGCTTCTCCGATTTATCTTAATTATCCTGATTTGTGTTTGATTTAACCTCAAAAAAATGATTATTATTACTCTCTTTTTGCTTTTTTTGTTATTATATACAATATTTTTTAAAGGAAATGTCAGATTCTGTGCATTAAACTACAGTCACACTACATATATCTGATTATAATCCAGAATCCTGTTGTCGTTTACAGTATTTTTAGCTTAATTATCAATACTTTGGTCAAATTATTAACTAATAATCCTCTAATTTATCACCTGGAAGTGTTTAAATCAGAAGAACAAATCTGCTTTAATTAAAGCACACGTCTGGTGATATTCCAACAAATCCCACTAAAAGACCGAAACCACTTTTTAATTAAACGTCACTCAAACAGGAGGAAATACCGCATTTTTTGGGACTATTTTCAGCGGCGGATGAATCCACATTTGGTGCTGTAGTGAGTATTTGGGGCGGCAGGGCGGTGTGTGTGTGACTGAGTCAGACTAAACCACAGTGTGTGTGTTCATGATGATGAAGGAAGACGTCAGGCAGCGTAACAGTGACGCTCATTAAGGTGTTTTTAATAGTTTTTGGACAAAAATGGAGCTCTGAGGTTCAGAGGAAGAAGAAAAACCAGGCTGTGATGCACACACTCACTAGTAGAGACGCTCGCTTGTTGGTTTTGGTCTTTTAATGGGATTTGTTTTTGAAGAATATAGCGACAGTGAATTAAACTTTTAAATTAAATACAATAACAGGGCATGATGAAATACAATTAATATATATAAATGTAATTATTCAACATATTAAATCCAGAGTTTCAGATCCAGCAGGATGAATTCAAATGTGTTTGAATCACTGATGATGAATTAATTGTATTCGACATGTCTCATCACTTCTTCTAACCGGATTTTGTTGTGCAGCACTTCCTCGTCTTATCGGTGCTGTTTGTATTACTGCTAGTATTATCTAAATTATCATAGGTTTTTTTTTTAATTATTATTATTATTATGAGCTTGATATCGTTATTCTGAGGGATCCGGGGCTCCGATTTAAAGAAAAGTGTTTGATGTTTAGGGGATTAGTTTATTAGCTTTTTCTGCTAGATGACAAAATGAAGACCGCTTTTGTTTGTTTGTGTTAAATATGAAGCTACAAGACGGTTAGCCTAGCTTAGCATAAAGACTTGAAACGGGTGGAAGGAGTTAGCCTGGCTCTGTCCAAAGTTAATAGAAACCTCAGACATTAATTAATTAACATCTCATATTTGGAGGTACTGCTAGGAAGCTTTTGTAACCGTTGGACAGAGCCATGCTAGCTGTTTCCCCCCGCTTCCAGTCTTTATGCTAAGCTACGCTAATAACGGTTGCTTCAAGTTCAACCGGCAGACATGTGAGTGGTGTCGATCTTCTCATCTAACTCCCAGCAGGAAAGCGAATAAGCGTATGTCCCATAATGCCAAACTTTTTCTCAAAGAATTCCATTTTTTTTTACGTATTTGTAGCAGGTTTGTTTCAAAATGATGCTAAATATGAGACCTGGCTGTTGTACCAAATGTCATCCGTCCTCTCTTGATGCGTCTGTGCAGGAGGTTTTCTACAAAAGTGTTCAGGCATCATGAAAGTTATCAAAGCTTCCAAAAATATTCAGTATATTATTGAATTCCAGGATTCCTTTGATTCCCTGTTTTTATTTTAATTCAAATAACTACAGAAGGGGGTGGGAACAGAAGTCAGCAGTGTTAAAACAAAGAGCCCAGTCTTACGAATGCAGGAAAGCAAGTTTCAGGAAATGTATATTACATAGAGAAATTTTGACCTTCCTTCTCAACACTTCCCCTGCCTCCTCTAACCGTAGCATTGTGTTACATGTGTGAGATGTTTTCATGTGAGCCTTTTTCTTAAACAAACATGTTGCATCTTTCCATTCTTTACATAGAACTAATGCAATAATACCTGAGGGGTTAAAAACTGACCTGTTGGCCATTTTAGGACATAATAGATCTGTGCTGTTGTAGCATTAAATAAATCTTAATGCTGGGGTTTAGGCATCGATGAAATAAAGATGTAATATGCAACCAACACGAGTGGCCGTCTGATTTGTTCTTTAAGACATTAAAAGGAGAATTCTGGTATTTTTACACCTTTTTTACATATTTTACATTTTGAAAGTGCTCCAGTAGTTTTGTGTGAGTCTGTTGATGGTTAACTAAGTGTGTTTTTAAACCTGGGCCCTACTTTTTCATGTTCTGGGTTCAAAATGTTTGCACGTTTGGGAATTGGTCCAGTAGATCTCCTCAGCCGGGAGCCTTGATGGTCTGCAATGGTAATCCTGTGGGACAACTGCACCTGATCACAGTAGGTCCACTAAAAGAGCTTGTTTGATCCACTGACAGGCTCAGAGTGTTATTCTAAGTGTGTGACAGCATCATGGAAAGGATCCCTACAGAGAGAGACCTGGAAGATCCTTTTGGTTTAACCACAAACGGCCGTTATATCGCTCTCTGCACACACACCAGACTACATTCACTAAAACAGTAATTTTACATCACAGAACACAAGAGTTGCTGCTCTGCTGCTGCCTCGTGACTTTGGTGTTTAAAAAGGCAAGTTTGGATCCAAAATAACTCTTTGAAACATCAGAGTCTCACTAACTCCTGTGCTCTCTGAGGTAAAAGTACTGTTTTTGTCAGTGGAGTCTGGTGGTGGCATTTTATTAAGTAAATTTGTGATTGAAAATGTATAAATGTGAGTCAATAGCTTTGTTTGCACAACCAGGTTTTAATTAAATCCAAATGTTTTTCATCTTGTGGGACACATGACTCAGTGTGACTTCAGTGTTTCCAATATCCTGTGGAGGTCCAGACACTCCCACGTTCTGAAAAGTAAAATTGCTGTTTTTTTCAATGGAGTCTGGTGTGATTGAAGAGAGCGATAAAATAGCCGTTTGTGGTTCAACCAAAAAGATCTTACAGGTTTATCTCTGTAGGGATCCTTTCTGTCATGTCTCTGTTTTATACAATACAGTTCAAAAGCACCACAAATCACATCCCCCAAAATGACAGTATCATATATATGATATTATACTATCATATATAGGATTAAAAACCAGACAAACACCTCAAACATGACAGTATACAGTATTTATTATCATTGAGGAGACATGTTTGAATAAAAGCCAGCTCATTAAACAAAGCACTGATCCAGTCATTAAATCTTTTAAACACCCATTCTTTTAATCAGGGACACACATGAGAGGTGGTGATCAACGCCGACTTAAACAAGGAGCCTCATTTGACTACATTTCCCTTTTAATGTTTCACTGTTTTCCTAAATCGTCCAGATCCCTTTGACTTCCAGGTATGGAGTCTAGAATATGAAGCTCTTGTAATAAATACCATTATTTTGAATATGTAAAACAGGAGTAGCTGCTTTGACACTCGCTCATGTTTAGCCTCGTCGCAGTCCTCATTATAGTCATTTTACATTCATTTATTCCACCTCGCTGGCTGAGTTTAAATGAAGATAAAGTGCCACTACTGTTAAAGCACACCTCAGCTATTCTTTGCCCCTCGGGGGTGAAGACGTCAGTCGGGGTTAAGTGTGACGACAAGCTGGAAAAGCAGAAGCAGCAACCACCACTTAGCTTTTTTTAAATATGTAAACCAGACTTCCTCATTTCAACTTTGTTTTCCCCTTTATAGAAACCATTTCTAGCGCCTCAACCGTCCCTTAACTTCATGATTTCATTCATGATTAAATAATGTGCTGTTTTTATTCTGCTGTGCAATTGGACAACACAGCTGTGCAGCCATGTTTATATTTGAGGCTTTGTATGAATGATGCATGAAAGCACAAGTCTGTACAGTACAAACCTTTCTAGGAGGTAATTAAAGGGGAACTATTTTTAAACATCAGCCCTATTTTATTTTTTACATATTTTGTGTTAGAAATGAGTGATTGGTACTAAAAGGTTTGGAACTGGTCCAGTAGGTCGTCTAAGTCGGCTGGAACATCCTTTTATTTCCTTCCTCCAAGGCCACCAGACTCCATTGACAAAAACAGTAATTTTACCCTGGGAATTGTTAGTCTAATGTTTCTACGAATCGGTTAGTTTGTTTGTGTTATTGTGTGAAACACAAACGTGTTGAATATGAATTAACTCTTTAAAACACCAAAGTCACACAATAACACAAACTAACTAACTGATGGAGGCAGCGGTAGACCAGCAGCTCTTGTGCTCTGTGAGATAAAATTACTGTTTTTGTGAATGGAGTCTGGTGTGTGTGCAGAGAGCGATATAACAGCTGATCTTCCAGGTCTCTCTCTGTAGGGATCCTTTCCATAATGCTGTCAGACACTTAGAATAACAATCTGAGCCTGTCAGTGGCTAAAACAAGCACTTTTAGTGGACCTACTTAGAACGGGTGCAGTTGCCCCTAAAGGATTACATTGCAGCCCGTCAAGGCAGCCTGAGGCGATCTATTGGACCAGTTCCAAAACTCCTTGTACCGACTCGTCATTTCAAACCCAGAATAGATAAAAAAATAGGTTAAAAATACACATAAAAAATTAAATAAAAAGCGTCTATTGCTGTGTGTTTTACATGATATCTGTCTGCGTCAGTTCTCACACAGGACTTTAATACTGATACTTTAATGCTGCTTTCATAAAGTCTAGTTATTCTGTGTTATTCTTATTCTGGACTAACGTCAAATGTGAGTTTTATCTACTGCATCTGTTTTGTTAATACTTCGGTTCAGCTGGTGACACTGAAATGACTTTTATTATGAAAAAAGGTTTGATGATGTGCAGTGACAGGTTTGGTACTTTTAATTAATTAATTAATTAATTAAATTTTAGCAGAGCTCACACACCGGATCTGTTGCTCCTACAAGAAGACGTTTTACTGCACTTTGTAAATAGTTACATTTACTGATGGAGGCTCATGTCTGCCAGGAAAAGAATAAAAACATGAAATATTATGAATCGTCATTATTACTACTTAAAAATTATGAGTTACTAAGTCAGAGTTATGAATTACTGAGTCAAATTATGAGTTACTACATCAAAATGATGTAAATAAGTTAAAACTATGAGTTACTGAGTCAAGTTATGAGTCAGTAGGTCAAAGTTGTGAACTAAGTCATAAGTATGACTTACTAAGTCAAAACTGTGAGTTACTAAGAAAGAGTTGTGATTTACTGAGTCAAATTATGAGTTACTACATCAAAATGATGTAAATAAGTCAAAACTATGAGTTACTGAGTCAAGTTATGAGTTACTACATCAGAATAATGAGTTACTAAGTCAAAATTCAAAGTTGCTACATCAGAATTACGTTAGTAAGTTAAAACTTTGAGTTACTGAGTCAAAATTCTGAGTTACTAAGTAAAAACTGTGAGTTAGTTACTGAGTCAACAGTTACTAAGAGATCTAGACTCAGTATCTCATCAGTCTGAAACCTTTGTGTCGTCACTGTCACGTGTCCTCCTCCTCACGGTCATGTGACCAGTTATTTACAGTTCACCAGCTTGTCTTCATCAGAGCTTCCTCATCTCTAAGTCGCTGCTTTGGATCCGACACTGAATGTGGATTTAGTGGTCACCTGGGAGCACGTTTGTCTGGTGGTTAGTGTCCAGTGTTGTGAGTTTCTCTTTCTAACGAGCTCTTTGTGTCTGTATGAGCTTTACTCTTTACCACTTTAGTGTCTTTTTGGTTTGTTTTGCCTTGTTTTAATAAATTACTCTATTTGTTCTGTGTTCATGGCACAAAGGGGGTTTCCACTTCCTCTGTACATACACGACGTAAAAAAAAAAACTCTTATTCTGTACACAGCTTTTAAGCATCATTTCATACACAAGCCCCGTCCGTCCGTCCGTCTGTACTCTTCACATTTGTAGAGCTGCATAGTTTAGTGAAATGCTGGTGATGGAGCCACTAGCTGCCCACATGGACGAGGACAGAAATCTTAAATAAATTAAATGGGACACAAAAGTGTTGCTGTCATTTTGAGACTAGCGTGAAGACAAATGGAGCGATTATGTTTTATTTCTGGGAGGATAAAAACTTTTTAGAGGACAAAACTAAATTGATGGCACACTTTTGCGTCCCAAACCTTCATCTCCACTTTCATTTACGTTCACCAACGTATCAGTAACCACGTCATCTGCATCAACTTTCCACTTTCCATCCTGCAACTTGAGCGTACCCTCTCCTCCGCGGATCACACAAGTCATGCCAGAGTATTCTGTAACAGTCTGTATGTGCCGATATACCCCCCATGATCCTCAGGTGTTTAAATAAAGTGTTTTCTAGCTAAGCTCAGAGCCTCCTTCATGGTCGTCCATTCACTCTTCATCTGTCAGCCGTCTCACCTCAAGCACACGATGGTTTCAGCTGCAGCGTGAGTCGGTGGCGGTGCTTCGGAGTGCAGTTTGATGCTTCACAAGCCGGCCTCGAGTGATGGGCGTGGAGTGTTGAGAGTTTTGGGACTGCGAGGAGCCTCGGACGAGTCCTCTCCGGGGGACTACATGTGCTGCAGCGCCTCCTGGGCCTGTTCCGTGTACACGTCGTCCTTCCCCGCCCACGAGCCGAGGCCGACGTCGAACTGCGCGCCCCGCTGCGAGCTCCGCTGCTTGTCGCGTGAGAAGAAACTAAACCTAAAGGGGGAGAGGAAGGGGTGGGGGACAGAGGAGGCAGTTTGTCTTTAGCGGGTGACGGAGGTTCACAGTGACACGTGTGGAGTGTGTGCCGGGAATATCAGCCACTTAACGTAAAGCAGAGTTAGCGTGTTACATTTTACAGCAATGTGCTATGTGTGGCGTTTAACACCAGTGAATTAACAGTCCCATATTCTGCTCTGTCTGACGCTCATACTGGCACGTGGAAGTAGATTTATATGGTTTAATGTTAAAAAAACACTTTTTTTTCTCCTAGCAGACGTCTGAACGCTCCGTTTTACAAGAGCGGAAAAGTCTGCGGCTTCACTTTCGCTCTTAATGTCTTTGTGTTACAGAGGAAAAAACTATGACGGGGTTAGGAGGTTTTCAGTGGGTGGGGACAGACGGTCTGGAGGAGGTCACATGACCAACAGATCCTTTTATGACATCATAAGCGGAGCCAAATCATAACGGAGTGTTTTCACACACATTCACTACAAAGAGAGAGGTCTTTTCTCATAGTCAGAGGGTCTCTGAACACACCGGGGACACACACTTATGTTGTAAAGACGTTAAAACGTGCATTCTGCATAATATGGGACCTTTAAAGCTACTTTCTTTTAGCAAATTAATTCTATAATTCCTGTAAACAAACTCCCAATGCTTCCTGCAGAAATGAGGACTGACTGCTGAGGTCAAACATGTTGAAAGTGATATTTCCACCATGTGCCAACACTGTGCTGGGAAGCAAGTGATGCCGGGATAGAAAAGCTGCTGATGGTATGTCACTTTTGTCCTGGTGCCATATGTTTTTGGTGCTGCTGCTGTTGTTGTAGCGGCTTCTGGCACTTTTCCACTGTCATAAACCACCTCTTACTGACATGTGACTCTGCTGATTATGATGCTGCCCTCAGTGTAACGTCACTTTGGCTTGACCGGCCTGTGGAAAAATTATTTCACTCCTCTTCCGCTGCCAAAAAAACCCACCCTCGGCGGCTTGTGACGACTGCTTACTGGCATGTGCTGCATTTTGTTTGTCTGTTTGCAGACTTGAAGGCTGCAAATCAACCAGGCTCTCCAGTCTTGGAAGATCTCTGTGTCAATTCTCATTTTTACTCATTCATTGATTGATTGATTGAATGTAGGAAGCAGTAAATATCAGAGGAGAAGCAGTGATATGTTGAGTAGGCGTACAGCGGCATTCGACAGTAAGAATGAGACGCCGCTAGAAGAATAGTGACACGCCATCAGCCAATATTCGATCTCGGCTCTGCGTCGCTGCAGATTTCCCCTGAAACCTGAGCCAGAGGGGAAAACGCAGTGAAGGTCAGAGCTGATTTATCTGTTTACAGAAATTACACTAATTAAACTTTACATTCACACAATTCACGTTCTATTTTAATTCTTTTTTTATGTTGACATTAATGTGTAACACAAAAAAATAGATTATAACTGGAATTAACTCATGGAAACTGATCAGTGCAGCACTGTAGAGTGAGACATGAGTGCTTTAATGACTAACTATTGCAAAAGAGCTGAAAAAGCGCTTTAGTTTGTGATTATTTTCATGAGTTTAGAGCAGGTGTGAACGGTGTTACTGCGGTCAGTGAGGGAACAGACAAGACGAGGAGACAACAGACTACGTGTTCATATTCTGACTGGCTGATTTTTACGATCCACAATCATCCCACTGGACAAATGATATAATAAGACAGCCCCACAATCAGCCAATCAGAATACTGCAAAGGTGGAGGCATCCCCCAGGGCACATGCAAGGGGATGGAGGCTGTTAGCTGAGAAAGTGAAAGACTCTGAAGCCGACCAAATATAGAGTCATACAAGCGATACGAGACGTCTGATTGGCTGTAAAGTGGGGTCATCTGGGATCAAACCAGCCGCCACCATCGGCATAATGGCTGTGAAGATCCTGTTACACAGAGGTAAAGACACACAAGCACAAACAGGAGGAGATATATAGAGGTGGGAGGAAGGAGGGGGGACGAACAGGGGGAGACAGGGACCACATCAACCTTTGACCTCCGTAAAAGTTCCCATCAAACCAAAAGAAGCCACGCCTCAGTCAATCTTAGTGTAGACAGAGAAATAAAACGGACTCAGGCACATGAAAACACTCTCCTTCATTATTGTGTGTGTGTGTGTGTGTGTGTGTGTGTCATGTGCTACACCTGACCCATGACCAAAACATGCCAATCATTAACCGTGCACACGGAGCGCTGAGCGTGTGACACAGACAGACAGAAAAAACACAAGTCAAGTAAATCTGGGAAGTAAAATGATGTGAAACAGAAAACAGTTTGCCAAGCGTGACGTCCTGAGGAGCTGTTAGAGATGCTGTCTGGACCGGAGTCACTCCCTCGCTGTCATGTGACTCTTCACGTGATCGTTCTGTCACACATACTGATCCCAAGGTCAGCAGGGGGCTTCTCAGGCTAACATATCTAACATAACGCTACACTATATTTGGATGTTATATATGTGTAAAATGTTATGTGGCATCAATAAAGTGTGCTAAACGATGAAACACACGATGCTGTGCAGTGATGGCGTAAAACAGATGTAGAGCCAGAAAAATAATTAACTGAAGTCCTTTTTGTAAAGATAAATATCAAACAAATGTCTTTTCTCTGTTTTATCAGTGTGTAGTGAATATCTTTAGGTTTTTGGAGTGATTTTCAAATAAAGTAAGTATATTTTTGTGGCATTTTAAACTCGTATAGTTGCAACACTATTTACAGATGAAGACACTCATTGTTGCAGCCTTAAAATGCTGCTGATCTACACAGAGCAGGTTTCCCTGAATGTCTTTTGCAGACCTCACCTCAGATAAACATCTGAAATACTCCGGTGGGTCTGTGTTTGATTGGCAGCAGCTGGCTGTAGCCTCGCTGTGTTTTCTGCTAATAACTATATTTTTGTTTGATACAACACTGGGCTTATTTAGCTCCAGGGAAAATGAGCAGTGACACCATATCACAGAGCAAAAAGGTATTTAACAGGTGAGGCAGCTGTTTACATCATCGTCATCTTGTAACTACATATATGATGAGATGAGATCTGTGTGGTTGAGCTCAGCAGGCGACTGATGGATCACATCAAATGTCCTCCGTGCACCAATTAATGAGAACAAACGTCACAATGTCAGCTAACAAATAAAGCTTCTTAGCTGAGATTATCCCCCTCACTAACCACCTTCCTGAGGGTAATCCAACATTAAAAAGCTCCTATGATGTTCTGGCTGTTTTAACAAGATCACATCACAGGTCGTCTGATCTGTGGCGTGAACCTTCAGCAGCAGCACGCTGACACACGAGGACACTTTTTAAGTAGCTGCATTGTTATTTCTGGTCTGTTTTTAAAGGCCAAACAAACACAGGAAGTGAGTGTATGCACGAGCTGTTTCCAGTTATAATCCTGAAGCTGTTTTCTGGTGGCTCCAGCTAAAACACAGCTACTCCTGTGGATATATTGGTGTGAGCGATCTCTCAAAATGTCACAAATATCTAGTGAATAACACAACTAGTAAATGTCTCCTGCTACTGCTGATGAAAAGTGTGACTTCTCTTACAAAGAACAAGCTTGAGCCATATTTGCATATTTCATTAATTTGCAACACTGATATGTAAATGTGTGAGCATGCAGGGACCATTTCGATACTCAGCGCAAGCAAAGCAGTCTGAATGTTCTTCACTTTAATCCCAAAGTGAAGGAAGGTGGTGAGAGTTCAGCAGGCGAGTGTTTTCATGAGCGGTTGTGTGTGTGAGTGTGTTTGCAGGACAACATACAGGCGTTTGATTCCTGACTCTGGCTGGGCAGACGAACGGGAGCGAGTCCTCAGCTCGGGTGAAGGAGAAGGAGAAGGAGTAACGATGTCATCGTCTGCCTCGTCACTGCAAAAACAGACCGTTGTAACAGGACCACCATAACCAGCCGTTGTTGTGCTCACACTGAAGGATGTGTGGCTGTGAGTACCTCTTGTAGTAGGCCAGCTCCTCCTGCAACAGGAAGACTTTGGCCTTGAGCTCGTTCCTCTCGTGGAGGACGTCCCTCAGCTCCTGCAGGGTGAACCGGGGGCGGTTGGGGTCCTTTGGGTCCAGGCTTCCAGTTTCCTCCTCGCACAACGCCTCCTGTCGAGAGGAAAACGCATCACAAAGAAGGAAGAAAACCAGAGAAAGGCAAGGAAGGAAGGAAGGAAGGAAGGAAGGAAGAAAGGAGGGCGGGAAGGAAGTGAGGATACCTTGGTAAAGTATTGGAACACAGCAGGCATGTCCTCATCGCACATCGCCTCCTGGTGGCAAACGTTGAACTCTAAGTCAGACATCAGGCTTTGCTCCAATACATTTGTTCGTCCTTCCCTCCTCCCTTTAAGCTAAGACTGTTTTCTGTGTTTTAAACTCAGCACACCTGAGACAGTCACTGTCTGTTAGCAAGAAACACCTGAAAAACGTCAACAACACATGCAGCTGACAGAAGTCACTCATGCACTGAGCGAAAAACAGCAAACTCTTACTATTATACATTCTACAACACAACGTTAAAGTCCAACTGAAATCACATTTAGTCTCTTCGGATTAGATTTTTTTTTAAAGAAATATCAGGAATACTCCTTTTGTGTCAGTCAGCTGGAGGGACGTGTCTGTGTTTGACTAGCAGTTAGACAGGAAGGGGAGCTAACGTGGTTTATTGTTTCAAATCTGTGGCTGTTCTTCTTTTTAAATTTGATAAATGAAAAATGGGACATAAACATCTACTGAAGCTTCTGCTCCACTGATAACACAATAACACAGAAATGTTTTCCTTCCATCATGTGTTACATGTTGTTTTCTACCATTTGGGGTTTGACTGACGCTCTTTTAATTCTATCTGTAAGCACCAACTCTTAATATCGTGGAAACTTACATCAACTTGCATTTTCTTTTGCTGTTTTTCTGCAAATTTGGTTAAACTTTGGATGGAAACTTGACCTAGCATGACTACGTGCCCTTTGATGGGACGCTGACGCTGCTGCTTTGAGCAAATGTGGTTTAAAAGCAACTTGACTGGCTGTATAGAAACATGTTCTCCATCTATGTAGACTGAGATCGATAGTCTGACTGCATCAATGTAAAGATCGCAATAAACCAAAAATATGAAATATACATTTCTTCATTTTGCTTCCTGTTTTTTTTTCCCCAAACGAGAACACAGGACATGAATTCTGCAGCAGTAAAAAACAGGCAACTTTAATTTCAGTTGGACTTCAAACTACCGTTTCCACTGTCGGTGAAATCATGGTGCATTAAAGGACAACTTCAAGTGCTGTTAGAGGCTGAGCTGTGGAAGTGATCTATATTTAGAAAGGTCAGCGGTGCCGTTGTTCAGAAAGGCTCCTCCAGTTGGCCGAGAAGCAACAAATCCTACTCACACTCTGTGTTAGTCCTTAAACACCCATGCCAGGCTGCTGCAGCACTTCTCATGGGTCACACACACGTTAGTCTACCGGGTTTTTATTTGTTTCTACCGACACGGTCGTTCTTCAGGGAGGGGAGTGCGGGTTTGGAGTTAGAGTCGGGACAATCACATCACTCTGGTCGGCTAACTAGCACTTCTGTATTACCCAAAGCAACACTGCCTCGTCCTCAGCCTCCTCCTCCTCCTCCTCCTCCTCATCCTCGTGTCCCTCTGGGCTGAGGGAACCAGGGAGGGGTCGCAGGTCAAACCCACCCAACATCAGCTCAGAGGGCTCAGGCCTGTCTGACCAGCCCTCAGCCCCCATCACCACCGTAGCAGCTTTACCACGCTGGTGGAGTAAAAGACACTTTAATATCTGGTTCCAAAGCAGCGTTTCCTCGTCAGACTGTCAGTGTTCGTGTGGATTTCTGGGTAAAAGCTATTTGGCTTCAGTGGAAAAGTCTTCTTTAAAAAACTGGACATACAAACATGGCCTGTGTAGCTGCATTTATAATGAGGATTTCAGTACTTCATTTGAAAACACACTCATTTTCTTCCTTGTGAAGAGATGAGACGACAAGATTGATTTGAAACACGCCTGCCAGCACTTCTAAAGCTCCCTGATTAACACAACACATCTCGTCTCTCATCGTTGTGGTTTCGTGAGGTATTACGTGCTGGATGAGCTCAGCTGCTCTCTCTGTTTCTAGTCTTTAAAATAAGCTAAGACAAGATAACCATCTTCTGGATGTAGCTTTGTTCTGCACATACAGACGGGGGACCGTACTATCCAAGAAAAACTATTTCTTTCAACATTTAGTGGCACTTTTACTATTTTAAATCAGATAAATTAAAGACAAATTGAGAAAGAAAGAGACGACCAGCGCTGTTCTAAAGGATGTCATTAAATTCTAATTAATCAATTAAAGTTAAGTTAGTTAAATATAACCAAATAAAACTGCGGCTTCTTGCACCAAAACTCTTTAAACGTCACAGGAGACCATCAACACTGCTGCTCCACACGTGTGATCTGATGCTACAGTCGTGAGTCTGCAGCTCTTCTTTAAAGGTTTCACGTGCTGCCTTACCTCTGCAGGTGAGGGCGGCTGAGGTGGGAGTTCCTCAGGGTTCTGGGCGGGCAGTTCCCCTTGAAGTCGTTCCCTCAAGCGCACCACTTCCTGCCGCAGGGCGCCCACTTCCTGCCCCCGCGCCTGAGCGCTGGCCTCCAGCTCCACCTTCTGCTCAATCAGTGCTTTCCCCTGCGACTCCACCACAGAGATTTTATGGCGCAGGTCGTGGTTGATTTTCATGAGGCGGGACTGCTGCTGCTGGAGCTGCAGAGAGAGACAGACAGGCAGGCAGGCAGGCAGACAGACAGGCAGACAGACAGACAGACAGACAGACAGACAGACAGACAGACAGACAGACAGACGTTAGGAAGGTTTTTTTGTGTATAAAACACCACCAAAGGACCACTTGTGGAGAATATGAGTAATAATAACAAGAAATAATAAGAATTTTCCATCAAAACTAGTAGAACAAAATAGTCAAAGTCCAAAGTAAAGTCAACACAACAGGTGCTGAGGACGTTTAACCTCGTCCTTTATTCATGTTTAATGAAATATTCACATTAGAGAAGCTGGAAGACAGAATGATGATTCGCATTAGCAGCAAGTAAATGACAGTTTTCTGTCGCCTTACTGCTTCTATGTCCTCGTTTTTCAGCGTGAGCTCGCGGTCCTTGGCTCGAATCTCGTCTCGCTGCTTGTCCACCACCTCTTTCAGCTTCTTCATCACCTGCCTCTCCCTCTCTGTCATACCTGGTGGCCACAGGGAGGAGACGGTGAGGTGGGGAGGTGGGGAGGGAGGGAGGGAGAGCGTGCAGTTTCATCAGAGACAGTTTGCATTATTTATAATGTTTTTATTGGAGGACAAAAGTCTTTGGGCAGAGATGTGCAAACTGAGCCCTGATGTGTGTGTGTGTGTGTGTGTGTGTGTGTGTGTCTAGCAGGTGTGCTTGTACACTGAGGCTGGTCTGTCCGCAGTGTGTCAGGGTGACTGTGGCCTCTGTGTTGAACCACCAGAGAGCCTCTGATGCAGAGACAAGACTGGCTCACCATCAGACACCAGAGAAGGCTTCCTTTGTGTGTGTGTGTGTGTGTGTGTGTGTGTGTTTGTTTGTTTGTTTGTGTGTGTGACTGTGAGCACAACAGAGAGAAGGGGGGAGGAGTGAGACACAGCGATTTCTGCAAACCCACAACACAAACAGCAGGTAGCTTCTGACTAACTCTGTCTGTACAGTAAATATGAAGCTGCAGCCAGGAGACAGTTAGCTTAGCACGAACACCCACGACACAGTTCAACACAGACCAGCGTTACCCTGCAGCTTCTTTTTACACTTTGGTTTAGACAAGCGAGATAGAAAGAACTGTAGAGGTGCTGGTAGGTAGGTTTTGTTACCTTCGGACAGAGCTAGGCTAGCTGTTTCCAGTCTTTATGCTAAGCTAAGCTAAGCGCCTCCTGCCTCTAGCTTCATATTTAGCATACAGATATGAGCGTGATATCCATCTTGTCATCTTGTATCTTGTATAAGTATATCTGGGCTGCAAAGAACAATTATTTTCCTCTTCAGAATAATCTGCTGGTTACTCGTTTGGGCGATAAAATGTCAGAAACGTCTGTACAAATGTTTGGTTTTGTCGTAGAACTCAAAGGCTTCAGTTTATGATGATGTACAATAAAGAAAACCAGCAAATCCTCACATTGGAGAAGCTGCAACACGACAGTGTTTAGAGTTTTTCCCCCACATTTCAGGATGTTCAGCAGTGTGACCTCACCCTCGTGCCTCTGCAGCTCCTCCTCGCTCATGGGGTCTTTGATGGACATGTTGGTGAGGAGGCTTTTGTTCTCCTCCTGCAGCTGAGCGATCTGGGTGAGCAGGTCCTGAGCTTCTCCTCTCCACACGTCCTCCACCAGCTCCAGCTCCTGCACTCGCACAGTGAAACACCAGCAAGCTTTATCATATCAAACATGACTTCATTGAGCGAACTGTCCCCGCTGGTAATCACACCCTGCAGTGACCCCTTCACGGCCTGCAGGGAAACATCAGCATTCGTCACGTTTCCCCTCTGGTTTAGCCGAGTTGCTCCTTCGATTCTCCATCCGTCTGGACGTGGAGAAAAGCTCCACTGTGCTCTTAAATCTGACTCTGTCTCACACATGATATAATATCTAACGCCTGCTAACATGTCTGAGGGCCGTGAAGAGCTCTGATTAGACGATACTTATCTACGCTGAGCCAGTCGAGAGCAACATTTTCTGTTTTCTTTCTATTAATACAGAGTCTTAATATAATCAGATTACTGTGTGGACGCAGTAATCAGGAGTCTAATCAATGAATTCAGTCTATCAAATGTCTGATGTTGAGCTTTTTTTCTTCCTTTTTTGGTCGTGTGATTAATTTATTTAGTTTTTTATTGTGTCATATGCACAACGACATATTGGGGCCGTTGTAGGTTAAAAACAAACCTGAATAAACAAACAATGAAACAAGAATATTCCTCAGAAACTTCTGACTTTAATCTCAGAGAATTTAATTTTTCTTTCTTGAAGATTTCTGATTTTCTCAGAGGACTTTCAACATTTTTGAGAATTTCTTATTTCTTTTAATCAAACCAACAGGCCACAGCAGAAATATATTAAACTTACAAAGATATAAAACTCAGAAAAGCAGCAGATCAAAGAATCAAAGAAAGTTAAACTGACTTAAACTTTATTGTCAGTCGCTCCACTAACTTCTTCTTTATAGAAAGTGTGCAGAGAATCAACACGCACACAAAAACAAAATGTAAGAAAGAAGAATCAAACAGCTGGCAGTGTTTCAGCTGACGGTGCCCCTGACGCTGCACCCATGGGACCCGGTTAATGAGTGAGCGGTGACTGTTCGCCGAGGCTCAGTCACTGTCACGAGAAAGTCCCATCTAAGGTTTTTTTATAGCAGCCAGCAGACTGACGCTGAGCTGTAGTCCTGATTTAAACCTCTGTGATACCTTCACTGTGCTTCACTACTCTGTGTGTCAGGTGAAGAGATTCAAACATGTGATGAGCTCATGAAGGACGACAAGTGTGTTAATGTGATGAACCAGGAAGTGACAGACGGGACTTCATCTGAACTCTGAAACAGAGTTTTACTTTAGGACTGCAGCTTATTTCTGCAGCGGTGTGCATACTTTTACTTCACTGGAGGTTTTACAGTAGTAGTGGTACTTTTACTTCAGTAATAGTCAGTGAAGGACTTCTACCTGTGATGGAGGATTTTTACAGAAGCACCAGTACTTTTACTGAATTAATTCTTTCTAGTGAAGTACTTGTAGTTTTCACTAAGTTATTTTACAGTAGTACTGATACGTTTCCTTCATTTTTCAGCTCAGGACTTTTACTCGTTGTGGAGTATTTCTACTGTTAATACTTTTACTGTATTATTTCTTATTTCTACCTGTCACTGAGTATTTTCACAGTGATAGAGGTACTTTTACTTAAGTTCTATTTATACAAGGAAGGATTTTCACAGAAGCACCAGTACTTTTACTGAATTAATTCTTTTTAGTGAAGTACTTGTAGTTTTCACAGTAATTTCACAGTAGTACTGATACGTTGAGGAGTATTTCTAAGGTAGTGTTAATACTTTTACTGTATTATTTCTTATTTCTACCTGTAACTGAGTATTTTCACAGTGATAGAGGTACTTTTACTTAAATAATATTCATACAAGGAAGGGTTTTTACAGTAGCTCTTGTACTTTTACTCGTCATGGAGCATCTTTACAGTACTTGTACTCTTACTGAGTACCTCCTCCACTGTCCCCTACATGTGCACATGTATATCAGAGTGATGCAGGTGAGTCTGTGTCAGACCTTCCGGTGCTTCTTCTCCTTCTCCAGCCGGTCTAACCGCTCCAGTCGCAGCTTGTCCAGCTCCAGCCGCAGCTCCTCGGTCTCGGGCGGGATGCTGCTGCGGCTCACCATCACCTCCAGGATCTCCAGGACCCGGACCACTTTGGGCATCAGCCTGGACAGAGCCTCGCAGCCGTACTGGTCTATGATCCGCTCGAACTCCTGGCCCACCACCGCGGCGATGTCGTACACGTCCATCACCGTGAGGTCGGCCACATTTTTCTCCAGGGCCGACCCGGAGCCGTCCTCCATGTCGGGCTAGTTCGGCCCTCCCCGGTTTCCTACTGTGTTTCCTCCGCCACCGCAAACTTCCTCCCCCCGGAGCAACAATTCTGCTAAGTTAGCTAAACTCTACCGCTCTACCGTAAAAGCCTGTCAACAAATACGCCGAAAAACACCATAAAACACCGGAATTATCGTGAGTTCATGGCTGTCTGCCGGGTCCGGGCTTTAGTTGGACTTGTTCGGGGTGAATCTCGGCTGTGGCCCATCGCTGTCCGGGCTGCGGTCCCCCTGTGAGCCGCCGCTGTCAAGGCCGCCATTTTAAAACTGCACACTTCCGGCGAGGCGTTTCAAAATAAAACCGAGAAAGTGCTGTAACATTTTATATTAACAATACTACTACTAATAATAATAATACTAATATTATTAATAATAATAGTATAAGATAAGATGCTCCTTTATTAGTCCCACGACGGGGAAATTTCTAATAATAGAAATAAGAATATTTACAAAATAATAGTAATAATAATATTATTTTTCACCAGTGGAGGAAAGTAACATAATGCTGCACTAATTAACTAATAAAAAATCTTAAAGGGACTCTTAATTCACTTAAGTATTTCTATTTGATCCTACTGCACTACATTTATTTAATAACTTCAGCTACTTTGCAGGTTTATACTGTAAATAATAGAATACTAATAAATTATGAAATTATTATTCCTTGTATATTATTACATTATACTATGTGTATATGTGTCTACTTATGTATGTCTGTACTATATTATATATCATAATATGTTAGTTAATATTATAAGTATTTTTATCAGTCTGCTGTATTCTGTGTACGTGTACCAGACTTCATGCTTATATTCACACCACAGTCACTTTGCCTGGTAATTGTTGTCTTTAATTGTTCTTACAGCCACACAGGTGACTCTCACACATGAATGCATCAATAATTATAATCCTGTAATATAAACATTTATATATTTTGTCTGAATGGGTCATTATGTTCCTACTTTTCATACTTTAAGTAGCATTTGAAACATTTACTCCAGTAATACTTGAATACTAACAGGGTGGACTATCCCTACATTGCTGTATTGGTATTTTAACTTAAAATAAAGACTTGAGTACTTCCACCACTGCCCAAATTCATTGTGCAAACAGTGAGCTGAGTACTGGTACTGAGGCGAGATGATTGTTGTCTACAACCACACTTGTTATATTCTGGCCTTTTCTTGTTCTTTTAATCTTATTGTAGTTAGGATTATTACTATGAATGCAAATGTTACGACCACAGTGATTAAATAATAATAATAATCTTAATAAAGTTGTACAGGTTGAGAGTTTTAACCACAGTTAAAACAATCTCCATGGTGTTTTTGTGCTTTTATTTTGAAGATAAATCTATCTGGTTCCGGTGTTGTTCCGCATTACCTTCTCCTACCTTGACGCAGCTCCACTGTGGTCCCATTGGGAGTCAACAGTGGCCACTGTGGTGAGACTGCAGTTTGTACTGCGCATGACAGAAATGACAGACAGATGAGGTCGCTGTGAGAATATATAAAAAAAATAATTACTAGTAAATAATCAATAAGTAAATGTACAAATACCACAGTATGAAAATACTCCACTATACAATAAAAGTACTTCAATCAAAACTTTACTGAAGGATGTGAGCATAATCAGCAAAATCTACAAAAAAGAGAGGAACATACTGATTTTATTAGATTTAATAAATCACTTCAGTGTACAGCAGCAATCAGTAACAGAATAAAGGCGTCAGTGCGATTACAAAATGCCACTTCCATTTATTTGCATGTTTAATAACATGATATAACAGATACAATTAGATTGCAAATCAGTGTTTGTGACACAGGAGAGGACATTTAAGTACTTAAGATTAAGTAAAATGTCAGAGTCACGCTTCAAGATTCCCCAGCTCCAGTTTCACCTCGTTTGAACTGTAATTTAAAAGAGAAATACTCATGTATACACATCATATATTCAAATTAGCCACTGACAGGCTCAGAGTGTTATTCTAAGTGTGTGACAGCATCATGGAAAGGATCCCTACAGAGAGAGACCTGGAAGATCCTTTTGGTTTAACCACAAACAGCACACACACCAGACTACATTCACTAAAACAGTAATTTTACCTCTACGAACATGGAATTTGCTGTTCAATCGCTGCCTTGGATCAGTTAGTTTGTTTGTGCTATTGTATGACTGAATAGTCATGAAAATCTAGCTCAGATGCAACACAATATTTTCTGTAACCACAATAACACAGGCAAATTAACTTATTGATTGAGCGGTAGACCAGCATCTCCAGTTGACTGCGAGTTAAAATCGATGTTTTTGTGAATGGAGTCTGGTAGCTTTGACAAGAGTGATATAACGGCTGTTTGTGGTTAAACCAAAAGGATCTTCCAGGTCTCTCTCTGTAGGGATCCCTTCCATAATGCTGTCACACACTTAGAATAACACTCTGAGCCTGTCAGTGCTTTTAATGGTGATCTACTGGACTAATTCCAAAACTTTTTGTGCCTACCGGCCATTTCAAACCCAATTTATGCAAAATTAGGGTTCAGGTTAAGAAATACATTATCCTAAATTATCCTTTAAGCTTACATGATGAATTTTGGCCTCTAGCAGGTGGTTTTCAGCACTTACCGCACTCTTAATCAAGTTTCCGGACTTGGTGAAGATGTTAGGTCTCCTCGAGGCCGCTTTGGAGCTCTCTGGGTAATTCTGCAGGGCCGTCTGGGGCTGAGACGGCGAATGAGGCCTGGAGAGGCTCGCTGTTTGCGAGGAAGGCTGTGACAGCGAGTAAGACTGAGGTGTTAAGTAGCTTTGGGTTGGGTTTGGCGTGTAAGGCTGGAAGGGGGTGTACGTTTGCGCAGGGCTGTAGGTCTGTGCCTGTGAGTAGGAGTGTGTTGGTGTGTAAGGCTGAGGCAGAGAGTAGGACTGTGTGTGAGCCGGAGCGAACGGGTTGGTTTGTGCAAAGCTTTGAGTGTTTAGGTAAGGCTGCGCCTGTGAGAAAGACGGAGGTACTGGCGTGGAGTCGAGCAGAGTAGGTGGCGGAGGGGGCGGGAAGCTATCGGCTTCGTCCCCGGCGGCAGTCCCGGACACACCGAGCTCGTAGTGCCGCTTCCTCAGCTCCCCCAGACGGACTCGCTCCTGGTCCAGCTGGTTCTCCAGCTGCAGCACCTTCACCTGAGAGACCCAGAGATCCAGGAAATCACTCACTAGTTCAAATCAACAGAAAATACACCAAACAACATGATGAGTGATGGCGCCCCAAAGCCTCACCTGAGCCTCCATTTCCTCTTTTTTCAGCTTGATCAGAGAAATGCCGGAGAAGTCCATCGCACCTGTAAAGACATCAGAGTTGAATCTGCTTGAACGGCAGCGTTTTGGTCCAGACTGAAGTATTTCAACAAAGATTTCATGGACTCATCCTCTGGGACATTCATCATAACCAGAGGGTGGTGATTCCAGTCTCTTTCTTATAATTATACACATTAAATTACTAAATGACAAGTAGGTAAAACAAACAGGCCTCAATGGCTGCAACAGAATCCACAACTGCACCTGATCACAGTAGGTCCACTAAAAGTGCTTGTTTGATCCACTGACAGGCTCAGATTGTTATTCTAAGTGTGTGACAGCATCATGGAAAGGATCCCTACAGAGAGAGACCTGGAAGATCCTTTTGGTTTAATCTGAAACAGGCGTTTTTGTGCCTACTAGTCATTTGAATATCAAAATCAGTGAGAATAGGGCCCTGGTTAGAAGATAAACATCACAGCTTGTTTCTGCTGCCCTGAGTGGCCAGAAAAATCAATCAGCACAGGATAAGCTGCAAATCCTCTAATATCTCCAGGCGTGCTCCTCGTCTCACCTCGGTCAGAGATCTGCCGCTGCCCGTGTTTGGTGGAGGTGACGACCACGGCAGCCATGTCATTTACGTGGCGTGAGGCCTGCTGCAGCGTGCCCAGCTTCTTGTTGTTGCGGTCGGCCTTCACCTGAAATCATCGTGAAGCACAGCAGCACTTGTAAGAATTGAAGAGCATTTAATGACGCACCACACGGGTCAGATGGAGGAACAATTACCTGTATTTCAAGATATCTGTCTCTAAGATTTCAGTCTCCAGCATAAATGTGATCAAACCACCAATAAAAACATCCCTCAGCAACATTTGTGGTTAAAAACACCACCAGACCCCTTTAAAGTGACTTGACGGCTTCACAAACCAACAAGGGGGCATTTTGATTTGAGTTTGTACCTTGGAGGCGGCGACCAGCTGGGCGGTGCTGGCGGCGATCTCATGCGAGCAGGCGATGAGCTCCTCATATGTACCATTTTCAGCCACGACCCGGTCAGCTGAGTCTCTGAGAGCAGACAGGTGAGCACACAGGTTCAGGGAAGGTGATGTCATGTGACTGATGACGTGTGTTTGTACTGACTGGATGTTTGGATGCTTACAGCAGCTGCGTGGCGCCCCAGCCCACAGCTTTGGAGGCTGAGATGAGTCCCTCTGACCAGCGAGAGTTTTTGGCATAAAACTCAGTAACAGACGCCGCCCCCTGCGGAAAGAATAATTATAAATGCATATCAATTAAGACTTTTAATACCACATAGAGAGCAATTTAATAGCTCCTTCACGGTCATGCCGGTCAAACTGGTGTGATGTGTGACCAATTATTTATTCGGTACATAAATTTACTGACATTTATATCACATTTTTCAGTGCTTTCAACAATAATGAGTAATAGCTTCAACCAGTTAACGTGACCCAGATACAAGGCAAAGAAATCCCCCGTCCCCTGTGGAAATAATACTGTTGTCGCTGCTAAATCTCCTGATTAATTTGAGTCTGGGAGGAGATCTGAAACTGTGAACTGTAGGTGTGACGCCAACTCACCCTGCCTCCCTCCACAATGTCTTTTTGTAGGTCAGTGGCTGCTGTCACCAGCATGTGAACAGCCTGGAGAGGAACGAGCAGAGAAGAAGAAAAAACTGGAAGTGGAAATAAAAACACGAGTTCACAGAAACGTATTTGAAAGTTGACGGACTTCTTACCTTCATCAGGTCTGAGCAGGATCCCAGGATACTGGAACGATCACACAGATTGCAGGTAAGAAAATGAAGCAGAGGAACTTTAAAAAATCTACTTTACAGTGTTGGTCATTACCTCTGGTTGACCTCCAGTTTAATGCCGCTCGTGTCTCTTCTTGCCTGATTCATTATCTCCTGAGGAACAAGAAGAGAAGCAGAAATGTTGAGCATCACCACAGTTCGTCAGGCTCATCGCTCACGCCGTGTGTGCGTCCTTACGTCCATTCGCAGCACAGCGTCTTCAATAGCGGTCGATGTGGCGATCATCTCTTTGTCCACCACGTATCCCAGCTCTTCTTTCAGCACGTCACGCCCTTTTGGACGCAAATCCTGCACAGACATCACACAGTTATTGTTTTCTATCATGATCAAAGCAGAGCAACCTGAGAAATACATCAACATAAGAGAGTAAATAATAAATAATTATGTTTTAAAAAGGGCCACAGTAATATTAAGTATGAGTCAGGGGACACCAATACAGCTGATTACACAGTGACTGTTTGTGAGCCTCAAATGATACTTTCCATCTCTAAATCTAGCTTTGTGATTAATAATCCTAAAAGCCACTAAAGATGAGACATAATTTAAAAGATCAGAGTGTCTAGTTACACCCAGTCTGGTTACACAGTATTAAAAAATGTGTGTGCAGTGGCTGAATGGTTTAGTTAGTGGACAACAGGGTTTAGATCCTGTGAATGAGACCAACAGTAAATTACATTAACTCATTTGTAGACTTAGTTAACTTGTATATTTCAGTTTTCTTTTATTATTATCAGTTTTAAGTCGCAGGTGGGTTAGGTTTAGGCACCAAAACTACTTGTCAAGGTTTAGGATCATGGTTTGGGTTAAACTGATAACAAATATAAAAAGCAGGGTAGATTAAACACAAAATATCCTCTTTCCAGTATAAACCTGTGTGTAAACAGCCACACTGGCATCTGCTTACAAAGATTTACAGACAGGTGACAAATTAAGCTTCAGAGCTCCTCGTCAAGTCTGTACTGAACTCTAATGGAGGGATGGACGTTGTTCCTCCACAAGATATTCTCTTATTTATATAAATATAACCTTATTTAATCAGGTAAACACACTGAGATCAAGATCTCTACTGCAAGAGCAACAGGAGTGCAGAGATCATCAAGTTTCTATTCTGTTTAAGGATTTTATGTGTCTCTCCACTCTTTTTGTGCAGGTTTTTCCTTTAATCTGCTCCCATCTGTAATGAAAATGTGAAGATGTGCCTGACCTGTCCCAGGGCGAGGAGGCGTTGGACGGTGTAGCGGATGGCGGAGGGCTCTGCTCTCGGTAAACTGGCCTGAAGCTTCAGATCCTTCAAGAACTGAAGGCAGTGATTCGCACAGTCCCGGCAGCCGTCAGTTAAACCTGCACGAGACGGGAAAATGTTGTTTAATGCAGTGTGTTAACTACAGTGTGTGTGTCGTGTGTGTGTGTGTGTGTGTGTGTGTGTGTGTGTGTGTGTGTGTGTCGTACGGTCGGCCTGGTCGGTGGGAGCAGAGTGGGATGTTGCTGCTCCGTTGACGATCGTGTCGGCGGCGAGGTGGGAAAACTGTGTGACCGCTCTCAACAAACCACTGGCGTCTAGAAAGGACAGAGGAGCAGTGAATACACACCGTCTCCACACACACACACACACACACACACACACACACACACACACACACACACACACACACACACTTCACCCACCACTCCTGTTTCCCAGGTAGACCGAGTGGCTCTGCTGCATTTTGTCTATAGAACCCAGAGTGATTTCAGCTCGATTCACCAAATAATCTGAAAAACAGGAAGAGGAGAGCTCAGAGAAAAGGTACGAAGAAGATAAATCTATAAGCAGCATATAGAAATACATGAACGCTCTATAACTCACTGTGATGTAGCTGTTAGCAGATAAAAGGACATTTCTAACACAGCAGTAATCAGAAGTCTTAGTGGGTGAAGTTTTAACTGTATAATAACATACTTACAATGTATTTCTATGTGTGTAGAACTACTTTATAGTGTGTTTAAACCATTTATTAACTGTTAATAATGTGTTTTTAAATACTCAGTTGAGGGAAATTAAGTAAAGTGATGGAGTTAAGGTTTTCAGGACTAACTTTATTCATTGTAAGGATTATGTACATAATGACTAAACATTAAAACTAATTTCATATCATTCATATGGTTGTAAATTAAAGGAGAACTCTGGTGCTTTTAAACCTGGGATGGTTTTTTACATATTTTAGGTTTGAAGGTACAAAAGGTTTTGAAACTGGTCTCAGCTGGCAGCCATCAAACAGGACTTTGTGTTTTTGGTGTGCCGTGACTCTGGTCTCTGATCCAAAAAGCTGCTCTTGAACACACCGCAAAGATTATGACCAACTGCACAGGAAACAGGAAATAACTCCCTCAAACAGAGGACGACGGTAGTCTGCTTTAGTCATTCCAAAAAGGAAACCGGAGGACATAGGATACACAAATGAACCTTTTCTCAGCACATGGTTTAAAACTACTGGGATTACTTATTTACTTTAGGTAAATTCATGCTAATGGATGTGATTTTTGGAGGGGACAAAAAGAAGGAGGTGTTACCAGGTGAACTGATGCAGCAGACGTGAATGGGGTCGTCCAGTTTGGCCACAGCGTCCAGTATGATGCCCTCGGCCTCCACCACAGCACACTGAAGCAGACAGAACTGCTCCTCCTGCAGCTTCTGGGCCAGCTCACCTTCACGACAGGCCTGATGTAACACACACAACCTCATCAGTGACCAAGCACAATGACATTTATGATACATGAATAATATCTAATCATAAACACAGCGGAGCACCTGCTGCTGTAACTGAGCGTGCAGGCTCCCCAGCTCCATGCTGCTCCGCTGCCTCTCCTGCTCCAGGGAGCTGTGGTGGAGCTGAGCCTGCTGCCTGAGGGAGCTCAGCTCAGCCTCCTGCTCCCTCGCCGAGCGGAGCAGCACCTCCTTCTCCGCCTGCAGCCCTGCTAGCGTGCAGCTCAGCTGGGTACCACTCTGTTAGGAGCGATCAAAACATGTATCAGCATGTGGTTTTTCCTCAGGACGACTTGTCGGTTTGTCAGAAAAGTTACTGGAAATATTCCCACCATCTCTTTGCTCTGCAGGGCGCCGTTTGCACGAGTCAGTTCTGCCCGTGTCGAGTCCAGCTCCCGTCTCAGCCTGTCCATCTCCAACTTCTGCTCCGCATTGATGGAAAGCTACAAAAAGGCAAAGCAAGTCTATTTGTATGCTGTAGCACCTTTCAGCCAGTGAGGGGGGGAATATTCAGATCTTTGACTGAAGCTAAAGTCCTAAAACCACACTGTAAGAATATGAATGTATTATCAGCAAACTATGAAAAGTAAATGTTCTCATGTTGCTGTAAAATGTTGCTGCATATAATGTCTAGAATCACCACATTTGGAGAAATATGGTTTTCACTGGGCAGGAAGTAATCTGAAAGGTAACTAAAGTTATCAGACAAATGTTGTGCAGTAAAAACTACAACATTTGCCTCAGCAGATGTGGTGGAGAAGGAGTATAACGTTTCAGACAATGGAGATACTCAGAAATACTTGGTTACTTTCCACCGTTGCTCTCAACAACAAGACAATTCAAGGCAAGATATTAAAGAGCCTAAATGTAAAAGGACATGTAAAATAGAACTAAAGAAAATATCACAGGCTGAAAATAGGCTCAGCTACCTGGCCGTGAGAGGTATGAACAAATAAATGGTCCCAAACTTAATCTCAAAGTGCACTGGTAAACAGGACAGTGAGTTTGTTCCAGATGATCTGAGACAGTAAGCAGACCCGAGGTAGCACTGTGCACTGTTGACTGCATGTCTGATGATCTCTACGGTCCTGTGTGTGTGTACCTGCTGCTGTAGCTGAGCTCGCAGAGCCTCCAGCTCTCGGTTGAGCCGGTCTCTCTCCAGGTCCTGGGAGCTCTGCTGCTGCTGTGTCTGATGTCTCAGCGAGGACAGCTCTGCGTCTCTCTCTCTGGCGGAGCGCAGCAGCACGTCCCGCTCTGCCTGCAGAGCGACCAGGCTGCTGCCCACCTGAGATCCCTCCTGCAGGAGGGGAACCACAAACATGATACGTTGGTTGATTTAAAAAAAACAACCTTGTCTGTCAAAGTTGTAAGTGTGTGACAGCATGATGGAAAGGATCCCTACAGAGAGAGACCTGGAAGATCCTTTTGGTTTAACCACAAACAGCCGTTATATCGCTCTCTGCACACACACCAGACTCCATTCACTAAAACAGGGATTTTACGCTGTGACTTTGGTGTTTGAACATGTTAGTTTGGATCCAAATTGACTCTTCAAAACACCAAAGTCACAAAATAACTAACTCACTGAGGCAGAAACTGACCTGACTGAATCTGAAAGTGACTACAAATCTGGCCTGATGGTGGTGCTGCAGGGTTTGTTGAAATTTTGACAGCTGATATGCTGAGCAGAGGTGTTCAGAGCATTAAGAATGAATTTACCATCTCTTTGTTCTGCAGAGTGCTGTGAAGGTGAGCCAGCTCTGCTCTGTGCTCCAGTAGTTCTTTGTTCAGGCGTTGAACCTCCTGCTGCTGCTGATTCATCTGATCAGGAGACACATAATCAATATTCACAACAGTCTATCAACACAAAAGTCTCCCTGGTTGAACCAGGTGATATGAGGAGGTGTTATTGACTCTCCTGTCTGCAGTGGTTATGGGTCACGAGTTGACGAGGTCTCACCATGTTTCTTTTCTCCTGTCGTAGATTTTCCAGCTCATTTTCCAGCTGCTGTTTGGCTCTCAGCAAATCGTCTTGGCCTTGTTTTGTACTCGACATTACCCTCACCATGCCTGCATTCTGCACAACCACACACACAACAAATAACAGAATATTAGGAGTTTTCTGAAGCTACGTGAATGGAAGCTAAGTGTTGCTGTGAGTGGGGCCTAGCTAAAAGAATCTATATCAGTTTAGGTGAACAATATATTTAGAATATTTTCACCGCTTAACATTGCCGTCAGACACCTTTGACAGGGAACTGATGCCATTCTCTCTCTTGCTTTGCTCTCTTCAAAGCCACCAGACTCCATTGACAAAAACAGTAATTTTACCTCATACAACAAGGGAGTTGCTGGTCTACCGCTGCCTCGATTGGTTAGTTTCTTGGTGTTGTTGTTTGGCTTTGGTGTATTGAATGCTTACTTTGGATCTGAACTAGTATATACGTTTGTCAGTCGAGGCAGCGGTAGACTAGAAACTCCCGTGTTGCATGAAGCAAAATTTCTGTTTTTTCTCAATGGAGTCTGGCGGCTTTGAAGAGAATGACAAGCAAGAGAGAACAGCTTCATTTCCCCTTTGCTGTTTGTCGCAAGTGTAAAGTGGTGGAAATATTTTAAGCGTTAGTGCATTAAAATTGATGTTGATCTTTTTTAAGTGGGCCTGTTTTTTTAGGTTTTTCAGCACTTAGAGTACAAGCCAGGACTCCTGCCTGCTCCTCCAAACTGGGATCATGCCGACAGCCATCCACTATAGGTGATATATTGATTCTAAGTTCCTCATACAACCCCCCTTCTAAATAGCAGATTTCCCAAAATGTCAGACTTCTCCTTTGAGAGTGAGATGGAGCTGTTTACCTTCTTCATTAACTCCGCGTGGCCGGTAATCAGCTCTGCGTGTCTCTCTTTGAGTTGCGTGAATCGAAGCTCTGCTGCCTGAGCTCGAGCTGTGAGGAAGAGGACACACACACCGTCAGTGAGGTGCAGCTGCATTCGTATTGGCTGCTTCACCTTCACACAGATCTCTGGGCTGTACTCACTGTCTGCCTCCTTGAGTCCGATCTGAGCCCCGACACCGGCGACATTAGCGCTCCGTAAACCCTCCACCTCCATCCGCAGGTGTTCGTTTTCCACCATCGCCACCTGTTTGTGGGCGCGCTGCTCCTCCACCTCGGCCTCCAGACGATTCACTTGAGCCTTTAACTCAGTTACACACCTCTGAGCCTGAGGGCAGGACGAGCAAAGGGGGAGTATGTTTCACCGTTATTGAATAGTTTATCCAACGTGAGCTCTCTGACACCACGACGCCCAACTCACCTCAGTCTTGATGAGCTGGAGCTCTGGTTTCAGGACCTCCAGCTCTCTCTTCAGACTGTCATTCTCACTTTCCTTCTGCTCAAGCGAAGCATCAGGCATTCCCATCTGGCTGAGCAAGTAGTACTGTGGTGAAAAGACACTAAGCTTTAGCACTGACACCAGAAAAAGAGGTGGAAAACATAAATGGAAACTTTTTTTTTACTTCAGTGTAAGCGAACCTGCGGCATCTGCGGCGCTTCCCTGAGCTCTGGTTGCGGCTCCACTTCCTCCTCCTCGTGATACTCCTCATTTGACATCCCCACCACCGGCTTTTTATACTCTCCCAAAGCGGCAGCACGGAGGAAGTTTGGAGGCTCCTGTGGGGTTATAATGAACAGAAAATACATGTGCATGAAGGGAAAGCCACACCAAATAAATGCAGGTAGATGTGGGACTTGTTACTCACATCTGGGAGATCTGGGATCTGGATGATACTTTTAAAGAACTCCATCTCTCTGGCTCTGTCGAAGAACTGTGTGAGGCTGCAGAACAAAACAAGAAAACACAGCTGTCACCAACAGAGCCTGTAAGAGCTGTAAAAGTGTAACACAGATAATATATATATATATATATATATATACCTTAAAAATAGATCACGGAACCGCTCTCGATGGCCAAGAAGAATATCTGGAGCGATGCCTATAAACCAGAGCAAATGATGGATGTGAGGTTTGATCTAACTCAGTAAGGTTTGGTGGGATGAAGAAACATTCCTACGTCACTCACGGCTGTGAAGTTTGAACATGGACAGGACAGAGAAGTGGTAGAGGAAGCTACAGTCCAGTATGAGGGGTATGAGAGGAGTCAGTCTGCACTGTCCAGCTGGGGTGGTGGATTTGGCCGCGTTGGCATCCAGCTGACGGAGAACTTCAGACAAGAAAAACACAACATCAAAGACGTATTAAAGGATAAGTTGTTGTCACCCAAATCCCAACACAGTTTTTACATATACCAGACTCCATTGACAAAACTGGCAATTTTACCTCACAGAACACAGGAGTTGTTGGTCTATTACTGCCTTGATCAGTTCGTTTGTTAGAATTATTGTGAGACTATTGCATGTGAGTTTGGATCCAAATTAATGTGTTAAAGCACCAAAGTCACAGAGAGATAGAAAGACTAGACCAGCAGCTGCCATGTTCTGCGAGGTAAAATCGATGCTTTTGTCAATGGAGTCTGGTGGCTTTAAGGACCAAAATAACAACTGTTTCTGGTTAAACAAAAAGAACATTATCTCTGTAGGGAATCTTTCCACATTATTGTCAGACACTGTTTGGATGGCTGCCAGCTGAGGCGATCTACAGGACCAATTCAAAAACTTTTTATCTTTAATAGTATTTCATATCAAAATATGTAAAAATAGAGCTGAGGTTTATCCTTAAAGATAAAGGAGTGTGTGGGCTCACCTGTCTCAGCCATCTTCAGTCCAGCATCCATATAATCCAACAGCTCCTGCGTCATGTCTAACCTACAACACATGGAAACCACCTTTAAGCACATTAAATCACAGCGCTGATGTGTGACACACGTGTGGGTAGAAAACTTACACTTTGGTCATATCATTTCCTGTTTCCCTCTCCAACGTCTCATCATTGGTCTCAAAGTTGCCCGGGAACGTCTTGTGCTGCAGAGGAAGGGTTGTTTTTTTTTTTAAATCATCAAGTGGTTTTGTCACACATCATTATAAAAACCATAAAATAAACATTTATCTTACCTTTTTGTGAAATTCCATTTTGAGGCAGAGGTATTTAGCAGACAGTGCAACGATGTGGCCATATCGATCATGCAAGTTTCCCTGGAGAGAAATTAAAAGATAAGTTGTCACCCATCCATTTGTTTTTTGTTTGCAAAACACAAAGTAGTTAAATTATAAATTATGTCAGTTAAATAATGGCTCTAAGAGGACTAACTAATCCAACAAATCTCATGTCCTGCCAGATAAAATCCCTGTTTTTGTGAATGTAGTCTGGTGTGTGTGCACAGAGAGTGATATAACGGCTGTTTGTGGTTAAACCAAAAGGATCTTCCAGGTCTCTCTCTGTAGGGATCCTTTCCATGATGCTGTCACACACTTAGAATAACACTCTGAGCCTGTCAGTGGGTCAAACAAGCTCTTTTAGTGGACCTACTGTGATCAGGTGCCCCAAAGGATTACTGCAGGGAGGCTGCTGGTCAGGGTGATCAACTAGATCAATTCCAAACCATGTACAAGCTCGACCCAGGCTTAAAAAAAACATCAGTAAATGTTGTGTGTACTTCCTCCATCAGTGCTACTCACCCAGAGAACGCCCATGTCTTTGACGTTGCGACAATATCTGTGAGAGTCTCTGACCGTCTGGAGGTCAGACGGAGAAAAGGGAGATTACACATCACAGCATGAAAGAGAGAGAGAGAGAGAGAAAACACTGATAGAGGGCAGACTGAGACTCACATTTCTGTGCCCGTCCCGGAGCACTTTGTGCAGCAGATAGCAGAACTTCCAGCTGACCATGGAGTTGCTGGACAGAGGAAGGTTGAGGATGTAGGACCAGAAGGTGGTGGCTCCTCCTTCCTTATGTGTCCCCATGATGATATCTTCACAGCTGTCAAGGAAACTCCAAAACACCAATGCTAAAAATCTAAATGTAACAATTCACTCCTGTCCCAGCAGGTTCATTACATTAAGGTGTGATTAATAAAGAAACAGACTGATCTTCAGCTTGACTTAACTACTGAATGGATTACCATTGTAGGAACTTCTTATTAGTAAATATTTAGCTGTTGTTTCTGTACCAATTGTTTGATTTAATATTCTTTACTTTATTTCCACTGGTATTTTAGTTTATTTAACTTCTTATTTAGTTTTAATTCGTTTAGTTTTTAAGGTAACTAGTATTTCATTTTGCTATTTTTACCAGAATAAATCACTTCCACTTGCCTTCGTGCTTGAAATAAGCCTTATAGAGTAAAAACAGCTGCCTTGACCACAGTGTCAGTTCACAGTCATATTTTACAGGTTGGCTGGAAAGAAGGAAATGGAAAGGTTAAAAAAAAGAAAAGGATACTGCGCACATATTTCTCTTTGGGTGGCGTTTCAGTGGAGGCCACAGTTTTGCTGATGCTATGGAGCTGAAAGAAAAGAGACACAACATCAGGAGGCCACATGCGGAAACAGATGCGACTATTAGATAAACAGAAAAAGCTGGATTCACCCCTGCCAAAGAAAGTATCAGAAAAGTCAAGATTTAAGTTAGAACATGTTATTCCTGCAGAGTTTAATGTCCCAGATGTAACATTACGAACCGTATATTTAATCAGGAAAATCAAAATAACACTGAAAAGCTTAATTCTCCCTAAATAATAACGTCATTTATTTATTTACCTGTTGTTTCCCAAACTGCTCTTTCTCCGCAGCCAAAGCTTTCTCCGTCTTATTCTCGCTTTTGTTCTTGGTTTTGCTCATGTTGCTGCGGTGACTCGGCTCAAACTTTCAGTCAGGTGTGTGAATCCACCGCTGGAAAGGTTTCAGCTCCTCACCTGCGCTCTCGAGCCTCTTTAACACAACAATAGGTGCGTCTGACGCGCCGCGCGCACATCTCCAGGTGGTTCCTCCTCTCCTCCAAGTCACCACATCAGTCTTTCTAAACAAAGCTGACCAAGAGGTGAACAGTTTCTCTTGTGCGTAAAAGCTCTCCAACTGCGTAAAAGCGCAAAAACTCGCCAAATTAGCGGCGCGTTAATTATTAAAAAGTCCAACTGTCACAAGCAATAAAACACCACTAACATGTAGTTTGGATATAAATATGTTTTTTATCAATTGAGTTACAGATTAAAGGTAAAAAAAAAAAACTATTTACAGCTATCGACATTTCCTCTGAGTCACCTGGTGAATCTGTAGGCAGTGAAACTGGAAAGACAATACAGGGACACAGCACCCATCGGCCCTGTAGGACTGGTTTCACATCCAGACACTCCACACCAGACAACCTTTACAAAGCCTCAACAGGGGTTTTAAAAAATACACAGTATGTATGTTAGAAATAATGCATACAGAGAAATGCACAAGGTAAAAACAAACAGATTAAAGGGTATAAAAAAGTACAAATATCATGACATGAGTAGTTTAATCACTGCATTATTTTCCTGAGAGTTCAACCTTCAGCCTTCTGTAGTAACACTGATGCTGCTTTAATCACATGGAGGTACTTTGGTGAGTGAAAACACGTAATAAAAGAATCTGTGCTTCAGTCAGCGTGGAGCCGTCCACACGGCTGGCTGGGGCGGTGTGGAGAGCAGGCTTTGGGTGGAGTTTCACCGGCCTGATGGGGGAGAAAGAAAGAAAGCTGTTATGTTATTAACACACCTAAAACTAAAAATGGGAGCAGTCCAACTGAACATTTTACACCCGTGATGCCACACCCTGTGAATACAAATAGAGAGAGAGAGGAAAAAAAGAGGCCCAGCATCGTGAAACTCTTCTACCTTGTGTGTCGGGGTAGTTGGGAGGTGGTGGTGGTGGTGGTGGTGGTGGTGGGGGTGTGTGTGGCACTTCTGGGAGTGAAAGGGGTCAGTGGTCCCGCTGTGGTGTACAGAGCTGTGGCGTCTCGAGCTGCTGTGCTCTGAAGTGGCCCCGGAGAGCTGCCTGGACTCCTCCAACAGCTGCTGCAGGGAGCAGCTGGACAGACAGTCCTCCTGCTGAGGAGTGAAGAGGCTGTTAAAGGAATAGTTCAGCTTTTTGGGAAATATGCTTATTCTCTGTCTTGCCTTGATCTCATTTCTGTTTTTAAAGGGGGCATATTAAACACAAAGCACTTTTAAATGTATTTTCAACATAAATGTGTGTCCCTAACGTGTCTTTTTCTTCTTCTCCTGCTCCATTTTTCTGTAAATATGTGTAAAAAAAACCGCTGTGTTTAGTTGTATGAATTCACAGAACTGTTCTGTTCTTAACACGAGGCACCATTTCTGTCTTACACCCATCAAGTGTGCTGAGAAGACTCCCAGGTCACCGTTGGCTGCTGGTGGAGAGGCAGCATCATGTGAAGGTCTGGAGTTCTTCGCTCCGAGTGATGAAGGCGAGCGGACGTCCACACAGCCGCATCTTAACTCATCCTGACTGAGACACAAACAAGACCAACAAATCATTCATGTTTTCTGCTCTTAGAGAATCAGATCAATATCACTCCTCTCCATGGCTGCACCGGATTGAACTCACAGTCAGGGTTTAACATGAATCTGAAAAGTACTGCTTGCTTTTGGGTTAAACAGTAAGCACAATTTAACTATATATATATAAATATATCAAATATATATACTATATATGCTATATACTATAAAGTTATCACTGTAGATATGGATGCAACAGTTCTGTCAGCCAGAGATACTTGAACGTGATTAGTTACTGCATTAAAAGGACTCTAAAGGACTTTTTAAACCTGGGCCACCAGACTCCATTGACAAAAACAGTCATTTTATCTTGCAGAACACAGGAGTTGTTGGTCTAATTGCTCTGACTTTGGTGCTTTAACACATTAGTTCAGATCCAAACTAATCCTTTAAAACACCAAAGTCACACAATAACACACACACAAACTAACAGATCCAGGCAGTGGTAGACCAACAACTTCCTTGTTGTGCAAGATAAAATGACTGTTTTTGGCTATATAGTCTGGTGGCTTCGAAAAGATCAATATAACGGCTGTTTCCAGTTAAACATGGTTGCCCCAAAGGGTCCTATTACAACCATTGCAGCCTGTTTTGAGGCTGCCGGTTGAGGTGACTCTACTGGACCTGTACCTGTACCTATCAGTCATTTAAACACCTAAATATGCAACAAAAAATCAGGTTCAGGTTTAAAAACAGTAGAGTTAAAATAGTCAACACCACAGAAGGGATCCCTGATGTGAAGCCATGTGTTCCTTGCTCACTCTTCACCTGTCAGGTAATCGCTGACTGGTCGTCTCCCGCAGGGTTTCACGGGTGCTTTCCAGGTTCAGCTGCAGAAGCTGGAGGTCATTTCGCTGATTCTCACACACCTGTTAGAAAAAGACACACACACACAAACAGCATTATGTGCGTCTTCATCTTTTGTCATGTGTAGTATATCGGAGGGAAATGAAATACGTCCAGATAAGTTGGACCGCTCAGAGCGAAGGTGGTTTAGAAAACGTGGAGCGATACAGAGTTATAGAGGACTGCTGGCCTCCACCTACACCTTCCTCACTCATGCCGGGAGATCCGGAGGAGGATGAGAGAGAAAATCAATAAATTAAACCACATTCTCTGGAAATATACAGTTTTTCAACACACATCTCTGACCTATAATATCAATCCACTAGCTACTACAACCCACAAGCTTTAGCTTTAGTGTGGTTTCATGAGTCACCCCACATCACATTAGAGTGGGTAAAATAATGTATATGAGTTCAAGATGAGGGAAAAGACGAGAGGAACCATTAGATAACAGGTAAAACAGGATGGGACACAGGGTGAGAACTTTTTAGTTTTTATTTCATTAGGTCTTTAAAAACCCTAGTTTCTTGTGACTGCTGTGTTCTGGACATGACAGTGACCCAGAGCTGCAGTAAAGAAACAGCATGAACTCTGTGAGGTATGCTGCCAAACCAGAAAGACGCCTCTAACGTCGACTGCAGTGTGAGCAGGAGGAATGAGGAAAGACTGCTGTCTAGCAACTGAAGAGGTGTTTTATTACAGTAAACTTTTTAAATTCATAACTGTTGCTGGTAGTTTGTTTTTTTTTTGAGCCATGTTGTGAAGCTGGGGGAAAGTTTTTCTGTTTTCTTCTCAGCTCAGATACCGAACCTGTCTCAGCCAGTGGAGCTCGGACGCGGTGCGTTCCTGCTTGGAGCGAGCCAGTTCCAGCAGCTCATCCTTCCAGCTGTCTCCCTCCCCTGGTGAAACACAGTTTAGCGTTCAGGCTGGGAGGCATCTGAAAACAGCTACAGCACTGATTAAAATCAAGAGAAGCTTCCTGAGACAAACATGGTCTTTATCTCCTACTGAATCGAATACTGGCTGTAATTTCACTGCACCCATCGACTACTATGACTGCTATGATCAATGAATCATCATTCATCAATACTAAAACAGCAGAAAATATTCTGTTTCCAACAACTTAAGTTTGGAGCAAAGGGAATTTGTGAATCTGACTAAATAATTTACAGACTAATTGATCGTTTAATAGCTTTTATCTGGACAAATCTCTAAACACACTAAAATGTGTTATAAAGAATTCGATAAAATATGTAGAGAATAATCACAGTAAGATAACAAAGCACCATTTGATCAATAGAATAAAGTAATATTGGTAAAATAACAGCAATAAATAGTAATAACAAGAACAAGAGTAATATAAAAACAGATACACATGGATTAAAAAATAAAAACTAGTGATGACAATATGTTCTGATAAACACTTTTTAAAACACTGACAGCTGGAGGTTTTTCAGTGTTTTATAAAATATGTATTTGGTGTTTTGTTGTAGTTTTAATGTACCTGACAAAACCAGATCTCTGCGGAGCAGCTGGAGCTCCTGTTTGAGTCGGATGATCTCTTCTCTCTGAGTGCTGCTCTGAGTGACCTGCTGCTGCAGCTCCTCTGGAAACACGTGCAGCCTCAGTGATTAATGAATTAGTCCATCGACAGAAGGTTATTCAGTACAGATTTTCACGATTGATTGTAAATATTATGTTTAAGTTGTCTTCTATCCAATATTGTGTGTGTTGAACTGTTGAATTGTTGCTGGATTTTTCTTTGATTTGGTGTTTTAACAAGAAAATGAAAGCAAACATTGCGGGAAAAAAAATTACTAAGAAACTGATTAATTGTTTTGATCATTTTTCAAGAAGTAATACCAAAATATTCTCAAGTTCCAGCTTCCCAAATGTGCAGATTTGCTGCTTTTCTTCATCATATTTAATAGTAAACTGCATATTGTTGATTTCTGAGCCATTTGAGGTGATCACAGTGGGCTCTGGGAAATTATAATGGGAATATTACATTACTTTCTGTCATCAAACAAGACAATTACTGAAGAAAATGAAGGGCAAAGTAATCGAGAATGAAAATCATTGTTAGTTGAAGCCCTAACGGCAGGTAAATCTACTACATTTAATTCAGTTTCTTGACATTAAGGCTGCTTGAAATGAACAAATGTGAACAAAATGTCAGCCAGTTCAAAGGGAATCGTGGTTATAGCTCTTCCAAATGGCCAACTGATGTGGTAATTATTCAAATGCGGATAACGGTGCACATTTCATGTAAACAGAGTTGTATTCATTTGGACACACTAAAAGTAACAGACGGCCCTTTATTGCATCCCTCTGCTGTCTATAATATGGCCTTAAAATGCCCAACGACTCCAGTGCAGTCCATTTAAAGAGTTTTAAGATGATTGTTTGAAACCATTTTGAAGTGAAACACACATCGTCTTCCGTAGGTATAATACTGAGGTTTTACTCAGGTACCTTTCACATGTGTGACATCGTGCTTGGCCTCTTTGTAACGCCGTTTATTTTCCTCCAGGTCTCTCAGGAGTTTGCTTTCCCGTGAGCGACTCTCCGTTAGCGATGTCTCTAGATCTCGTAGGCGCCCCGTGAGGGCGACTATATTACCGGACGCCTCAGTCACGTCTTTGTCCTGATGGAAGAAGGAAATATCAGATAAGATCCCACATAATCACTACATTTTCAAAGAGAACATGGTCTACTGGTGTACCTTGAGTTTGAGCATGGAGCTCAGTTCTTCCTCCTTGACCTGCAGAGAGCCGACTTGAGTGGACAGAGCCATGACCGTGGAGTTGAGACTCTGGTTCTTCTCCTAAAAGACACCATTGACACATTAGTCCTGCCTCACAACTGTTTTCTATTGAGGATGAAATGTGTGAGAAGAATAATTATCTTACAATAACTCAGATAAGCTCAGATTGTTATGGAAAGGATCCCTACAGAGATAGACCTGTAAGATCCTTTTGATTTAACCACAAATAGCCGTTATATTGCTCTCTTCAAAACAACCAGACTCCACCGACAAAAACAGTAATTTTACCTTGCAGAACAGGGGAGTTTCTGGTTTACTAGTTGCTGTCACTTCCGTGTTTTAACACGTTAGTTCAGATCAGAGCTAACTCTTCAAAACACAAAAGTCACACAATAACACAAACTAACTAACTGATCGATGCAGCGGTAGACCAGCAACTCCCATGTCCTGCAGGTAAAACTACTGTTTTTGTCAATGAAGTCTGGTGGCTTAAAAGAGAGCGCTATAAAGGCTGTTTCTGGTTAAACCGAAAGGATCTTACGGGTCTATTTCTGTAGGGATCCTTTCTGTAATTTTGATACATAATATAAATGTGTATTATTGATATAATGGCACCTCAAAGTCTTCACATTTTTGGCTGATCTGCTGCCTTTTCTGTTCGAGCTCATGTAGCTGCTGTCGGGCTGCACTGAGCTCCTTTTGGACCTCCTCCTCCCTGGTTTCCACCACCCACACACGTTTAGTCAGGGCTTTGATCACCTCATTACGCTTCTGCAACTCATCTGTACAAACAACAATAGAAAACACTGTCATATGGTGAAGGGAAGACATATTTTAAACAAATCCTGGACTACAAGAGGCTGTGTTGGTCTGTGTTGGTCAGATTTTAAGATGCCAAAAAAGGCTCTGGAAAAGAGCTTATGGAGAAAATAATCAGTAGATTATTTGATAATTAAAATAATTATTATTTGCAGCCCTACAATAGACAAGCACAAGCAAAATAAACATCTATTGATTTATTATTCAGCATAATTTGCAGTTTTGATGCTAAACTGTGGAAGGCAGAAATGGTATCCAGGAGGATATCCTCTGCGTCCTCACCATCCAGGCGGGCACACCTCTGCTCCAAGGTGAGCACCCTCCGGCGGTCTTGTTCCCAGGCGTGAAGCTGTTTATGATGGGAGGCAGCCATGGTGTTCAGCTCCTTGTCCCGGTCCTTCAGCTCCGCCATCAGCAGATGGAGCTCCCTCCTCTGCCTCTGGATAGTGGAGCCACTCAGGTCACTCACAGGAAACTGCTGCAAAGCACACAGAAGGCCACGTAAAGCTAATGCCACCATAACACAGCCTGTATTTAATGATTTAACGGAACTGGCAGAACAATTCTGATAATTTCTTAACTGTTTTAGTCATTTTTGAGCAAAAATTCACTGATTTCACCTTCTAAAATGTGAATATTTCCTGGTTCCCTTAGTCCTTTATGACAGAAAACAAAATAACTTAAAGTTTTGGACTGTTAGTTGAACAAGCAATGTCAATTAGACAGTTAAGGATGTAGGAAACTGTAGTTTATACAATATATTTCATTATTTTCTGACATTTTATAGACAAAACAATTCATTTCTTTGAGAATATAATCAGCAAACTAATCAATAAAAAAAACTTAGTTGTAGAATTATTAATTCTAATTACACTTGAGATTGTTTTCCATGTTTTGAGGAAGAATAACTTCTCTTTTCTTATTTTTTTATTCTGCTGCACAATATTACAACAGGACAATGGATGAACCTGGAGCTCTGCTTGGCCCAATCAGTGCTCTGCATTTGACCTCACCTCTGTGTCCTGTGAGCTGGGGGGGTGGAGGGAGTCTGCTGGGATGGGAGGTGAACTGTTGGCCCACTGCTTGGCTGTGCTGTCCATCCTGAAGCTGGTTGCTGCAGAGGGTTGGCTTGCATCCAGCAGAGCACCACCATTTTTCTGCAAAATGCCACATGGACATTAAAATGAGACAGTGAGGCTGCACTGCTATTAGGGGTTGATTTCACAGGTGGCTTTGTCACTGACCTTTTTAACTGGAGTGCTGTGCCACCAGAGCTCAGCTGAAGTATCTGAAACATTTCAAATATGTTTCAAGCTGAAGACTTTAATGGGACTGTTGATGCTAAACACATTAATAATGTGAATATTCACCATTTGACCAGGAGAAACAGGCTGGGGCTCCTCCAAGAGCTCTTCCATCTGAAGGGGGCAATCTTTTCCCTTCGTCCATCACATCATAACTGTTATTTAACTGTTTTTTTCTCCAGAAGCCCCACTGTGCGATGTTACCTTCATTGTTGTTGTTGCTAGCATGTTTTGGCTGGACATGCCATTGATGTATAAAGGCAGCCTGTCAGCTAACGTTAGTTTCAGTTAGATAGGCTAACGTTAGCTTAACGTCTCTTAAAGTAACTTTAAAGTTAACTGGCAGTCCGCAAAACAGGCTGATAAACTCAAACGCTCATGAGATTTGACATTAAGCTCGAAAAACTCATTTAAATATCGTTAGTTGGAACTAAAAACTTGGATTGCTAGCTAACGTTAGCTTAACTTTTGAACGTAAATGAGCGAGGGGAGAATACAAGGATAGGACAGTGACGTCACATCAACGGACATCTCGCGTTTCTTTTCTAAATATTTTAATGATTTTAATGAATTCCCAAAGTAAAATTATATCACTGAGAGTGCGATGAGTGTCGCTGCTACTACTGCCCACACACATGTATGTATATTATACTGTTTTGTTGAGGTAAAAGTTAGCCTAATTAATTTATAACTTCCTTATAATGTGACTCATCCTTGAAATACTCAGCCCAGGAAGAATACACGCTGAGACTTTCAAAATAAAAGTAGGAAAAACAAAGGCATGCTGTTTTGAAAAGCACAATAGGCTGAAAGTACAAACATCTGTTTTTATTGTCATAATTCTTGGAAAATAAAACTGAAAATACAAAATATGTCTTTGGCCCATTTAACACTCAATTGAAATTTAAAATGCATGTAATAATGGTTATAATTTGAACCACACGAATATTTAAATGTGCAGGAATTTCTAGTTTTCGTTGTAAATACATGCAGGAATGAAAAGTTTCACCCATTTCTCACTCGCTTATTTGCAGCAAGATAACAATAGTAATGTTTGTCATTTTACCTTGCACCTGCTGAATAAATAGGGTGTCAAATAGACAGTTCTTTACATGCTTTTTCAATTAATTGCCCAGTCGTTTCTCGATTACTATGATTTGTATATATAAAATTTTTATTAACCAGAAAATCATCTTTGCTATCACTCTAACAGTTTTCTAATTGAAACTTTGAACAAAACCTGTACATCAGTAGTTTAAAATAAGAAAAAACACACACAATCATAAGTTTAAATTCCAGGACCATTGTATTAACACTTCACTGGTTGGAAACACTCAGTTTAAAACTTTAAACTTGATTTATTTGGGTTGATAATGTGTAAATGTGTTCAGCCTGCAGTTGTGTGTTCGTCCTCCGGCCGCTGGGGGCGCTGCTGCCACACCTCGCCCACTAAAACAACTAAAACAAGAAGCGCTTGCCAGGCGTGCTCAAAGTGCGCTAACTACAACCTCAGTCAATAAGAATGATTTTCTGAAAGTCAAACTAACGCCAATAATGCGAGCGGCTCTACTAAGCAGACAGCAGTTTTAATAGCGTATTTTACGGGGTACGTAAACTCGTCAACACTTTCTTCTTCTCTCTTTATTCAGTTATTCAGCATCAGAGCCTGTTCAGCTAGCAGTGCGTTAGCTAGCTTATGTAGCATGCTAAGCTAAAGACGGTGACAGCTGGGTGAGTCAACGTTATCTGATGAATGAAACCACTGAAACTAATTACGGGGACGTTATTAGTGCGAGTAACGGCTTGTCTTTACAATGATGGCGTCTTTTATAAGCCGTAGCATTACACCAAGTACTGCAGCCAAACGGTTTATTTTATTAGCGCACCCATTGTAAAACAGCCGCATGTGTTAGCAAGCTAAAGCTAATTCTGATGCTATCCAGATTAACTAAGTTATTAATTGGTTTGCTGCAGTTGTGCGTTAAATTAGCCCCCCCGAGAAAGACTTGAGAGCTATTTCAGTTCATGTAAGTCTGTGTCATGGTGTAAGCTAGCTGCTGCTCATGCTTAACGGATATGTTAGCCGGGCAGGCTAAGATGATGAAATACTGGCAGGAGCCTTGTTCACACATGCCCTCACTGATAATATCTGATTATCACCAATCTGAAGACATCTTATCACAGTCTCATGCGCCCTGTGCATGAAATATTTATCAGTTTATCTGTCTTTTGTCTAGATAATTTGTGATGGCTACTACTGAGATGGAATCTGGTTCTTCAGAGAGTAAACCAGAGCATGCAGACCCTGATTCAAAGTACCCACTGAAAGTACTTTACTGTGGAGGTAAAGTACATCACATTTCACTCAGTGTTGCATCTTTACTGTTGTTTCACCACACTGTTATATATTATATTCTGTATATAGGCTTTACCCTGTGTATTAACGTCTGTGCTATATTATGTTTTTATGTCTTAAATTCTTTTTTATGCTTTAACTTGTGTTTCTCTTTTCTCTGCATATCAATAAGAGCATTGATGGAGAGAGCCTGAGATCCAAGATAGCTGTGTTAGCCCAGTATTCCACTAATAATCTAGTGGGAAAATAATGCACAACTAATAATGCATCATGTTTCCGCCTCAGTCAGAAGAGACTGGACCGATCCGAAGTTTCAATTGGGTTGAAAACCTTTTTGATGAGCCACTCAATAGAATAATATTAGCAGCTAATGACCATGTAAAACAATATCATCTCTTATATTTCCTGCAGATTAGATGCTTCACAGTGGGTAGAACCACTTTTCACATGCCATAAAGGTTACAGTTTGATTAAATGCTTTGGGGCCTTCAAACTTTATTATTTAGCGTCCTTGTAAACAGTTAATTAAAATTGAACTGAACCGTTATTGTCCATGTAACTGCAGCTGTTGATGTGCATCTTCTCAAAATGTGATGTTTTTATCTGTTTTCTTCTCCACAGTGTGCTCCCTGCCTACGGAGGTAAGTTTAATTGTCAAAGAAATGTTCTGTATACTGTGACCCCAGTTCACCAAAGCTTTTTTTGGGCTTTTCTTACACGTATAACTGAATTCGCACTGTTGTGTCTGCAGTACTGTGAGTACATGCCTGAGCCGGCCAAATGTAGGCATTGGCTTGAGAAGAACTTCCCAGATGTGTTTGCCAGGATGACTGTAGGTGAGTGTCATTAAAGATGTTTCTTCAATTTCCCCAAAGTGTACATTCTGTACTCTGAACATTTGTGGCTTAAGAAAAGAGCTGAGCAGCATAGATTTAATAAATGGAGCAGGTTTTTGGATCTTCCTGGTCTTATGAGCTTCACTGCATTGAAGTGACAGAAACTTCTAATGAAAGTTAAATGGACTATGACTGCTTACGCTGCTTGTCGGGTCGTCAAATCCACTAATGTTTTCTCTGTCGCAATTATTTTTGGTGCAACTATCTTCTAAAACCACCGGAAGTCATATTGTCACTTGTGATCAGTGCCTTTATGGACACATGCAGGTGTTAATGGCATGTACTTGCATCCCATCACACACACCAGCGAGTGGAAAAGTCCGCCGTTTTGCCAGACCGTCACTGCGTCTGTATCCCGGTGGTAAATTTAAACATTTTTTTCAGACCGAGACTCTGACTGGCACCTCAGCTCAGTAGCCACAAACCGCTACAAGTTTTCATTGTTGTATCCATACTGTGATGTGTATTTACCTCTTAAAGTGCTTGTTTTCCTTCCCCCCTTAAGTAGCTGTAAGGTTTCTGACACTATTAGATTATTATATACATTATTATACTCAGTATAACCTTCTTCCAGCTCTCCATTTAAACTCAAGTCACTGTGTTTTATTATGATTGCAGCATTCCATCAAATACAAATGTCCCAGATGTCTTGTGCACCATTTTACACATATTACCCCAAAATTCAACTTTTGGTATCTTTGGAAACGTTGGATTGTGGATTTGTGTCTTGCTGCACAGCATGAGTTTGTAATGACTGACCCACCTGTAGGTCAGTGGGGTTTAAGAGGTCTAAAAATAATGTGAATATTTGGTTTTGAATGAGTGAAGAAAGTATGTTTTTCAGCTTGTTTTAGCTTTGTGATGTTCGCTTAAGCGATTTAGCCGAACTGTAACGGCAAAGAGTAAGAGGCTGTCGTGTTCGGCTCAAATTACAGGGTAAAATGGCCGAGTTGAAGGACCATAAAAAGCCAGAAAGATGTGACAGATTTTACACCAAACAAACAGGGAAGGTTAATTAGAACCACACGTATATATTATTAAACATCTAACCACAAAACTAATGTGCACTTCTGAGAGCAGAGAGCTGTAAAGGTGATGACAGTACAGTAGGAATGGTCTAGAGGTCTGTAATTATGTCACACTTAAAGGAAAAACACTGTAATGGACACACACTGATCAGCCCGTTAATACAAATGTCCAGGTATGCACATATAGAAGTCATCCCAAAGGTAAGGGGTTTTGTTGCCCGATTGGTTTTAATGTTTTCCTATTGTCCTTCTGTCCAACTGGCCCGGTAGCAAATGCACCCAAGCCGGAAACCGGCACTGGAGAAGCTCCCCCTGCAGGCGAGGAGGAGGAGAAAAAGAAACAGAAGAGAGGTATGCTGACACATATTAGGTTTTTTTTTTTAAGAATCCATTTTTCACATGCTTATATAAGTTTACAGGTAAAGGTATTATAAGATGTTCATATAAATATTTATATATTTAGGTGTCAGAAAAAGAGATCATAATAAATCTGCCTTTTTAAAGTTGTAATCCTTAAGATTTCAGTCCTGCTTGATTTGGTGACAGGGTAACTGATCAGGGCAACAGTAGATCAGCAACTCCTGTATTCAGTGAGATAAAATCCCTGTTTTAGTGAATGTAGTCTGGTGTGTGTTCAGAGAGCGATATAACGGCTGTTTGTGGTTAAACCAAAAGGATCTTCCAGGTCTCTGTAACCTGTTTCAGTCGATCTGCTGGACCAATTTCAAAACCTTTTGTCCCTACCTGTCATTTAAAAATAGGGTCAAGGTTTAAAATGACACAAGTTGTCCTTTTAACACTATAAGTTTAAGAGGTTTGAAAGACTTTCTTCTGGTTTGTTTTTTACTTTAAGGTGGAAGAGGCCAGATCAAACAGAAAAAGAAGACTGTGCCTCAGAAAGTTACGATAGCAAAGATCCCAAGAGCCAAGAAAAAATACGTCACACGGGTGTGTGGCCTGGCAACATTTGGTAAGAGATTTATTTTTCTCGTTATTATTCATGACGTTGCTTCATTCTGTTCGTCTGAATGCTCGATTCTTAACTCGCCTCTCTGTGTCGACTCTTGCAGACATTGAACTAAAAGAGGCTCAGCGATTCTTTGCCCAGAAATTCTCTTGTGGTGCTTCAGTTACAGCAGAAGATGAAATAATCATTCAGGGAGATTTTACAGATGACATAATTGACGTCATTCAAGAGAAGTGGCCTGAGGTGAGCTGTCTGATTTCATAGATACGTGTGTGTGTGTGTCTGTAACGGCCTTAGCTCATGATTTTAACACGTTGGTGCGTCTCTCAACACTTTCTGACTTCCTGTCTGCGGCTCTCCGCTCCGATCCCATTGGTTCTTACTGAGGATGTATCTATTAAGAAAAAGCTCATAATTATGTAGTTTCATGTTTAAAAAAAGGCTCAGTAATTATCTAACACAGCTGTTCATGCTAGTTTTTTTTTTTTATATTACACAAACAGGAGGAAATAGTGCATTTGTTTGGGACTATTTTCAGTGGCGGATTAATCCATACTTGGTGCTGTACTGAGTGTTTGGGCCAGAGAACCATAGATGTGCACCAAATGTAGTCATTTTTAACACCAGGTTGAAATGATTTCTGTTTTCTGTGGTTGAGCTCTTGCACTTTAATTTTGGAAACAGACCTAAAACCTCCTGAAAGATTCTACTGTGCTTTTACTTTAATTTTATCTGTGAATTTTCATTATTGCTTTTATCAAAATCAGGTTTATTGCCAACTTTTTTTTTTTTCCACATGAGAAGGAATTTGCCTCGGTATATAGGTGCATAAGAAACATAAATATAAAATCTAGACATACAAAATAGATATTTACAGAATACAGAAAAGGAGAATTTTTTTCCCCCCAATCTCTTTTTTCATTAGATGTTACAGTGCAGATTGGCAAGTACATATTAGAAAATGGGTATAAGTCTGAGTATAACCAAATAATAATGCTTAAAAAGACTAAGTTAAATAGATAAATTATAGAGACGGCAAGAAGAAAGTCAGGTAGCAGCACCAACAGTCTCAGGAGTTCAGGAAGACTTTCGCTGTAGTTTAGAAGAGAGAGATCCCTTTAATCAATATCTGATTTTCTCGAGCTTCCTATATATTTGTTATTTAAAATGAAAGTGCCTGATGAGCCACGAGTGGAGCTGAAACATTTGAGTTCAATCATGAGTTTGGCGTCTGTGTCTCTGTGTTGTAGGTGGATGATGACAGCATTGATGATCTGGGTGAAGTGAAGAAGTGAAGACCAAATATGCACTTTTACTGAAACGGATGTGACCTGAAACAGCGACAACCTGGCCAAATGTACACATTAAGTCATTTTATACCTATTTTATTTACTGTTCATAAAGAGCTGTGGACTTGGCCACTCACTTGGCTTTTCTTTTTTTTTTTTAGTTACTAGCTGCTTTCTCTCGTTTGCCAAAGGTGTGGTATGACCTGAATCCCTCCCAAATGTTCTTCACTCAAGCAAACTGTAGGCTAATAAATTTCAGTCTCCTTCGCCTGTAAACTCACGTCTTTCCAAGTTTTTCTCCCCCCCAACGGGTGTGTCTATTTTTCAGAAGCATTAAAAAAGATTTCTTGTTCAGGGTTATGATTTGCTGCTTTATCTGAGTCACGCAAATGGCCGCAGGTTACTTGTTTTTCTGGCATCCCACTCAGTCCCTATGTGTAAACCCTATTCTGCTGCATAATAGTTTTATAATGAGGCCACACTCCCCAGACAGCTAACATTTACAGTTGTTTCCATGCTCCTCTGGGTCAATACTACTTCCCCAAAGATAACGCACCGTGCACAGATGTTCGCTCCACTTAGAAATTAGCATGTTTGTCCGCGAATCGTTTGCATGAGCGCAAACATGATTCCCTACCAAAGAAGTCACCTGGTACAGCATATCTGTGTTGACTCTGCACAGAGCAGCAGCTCCGCGCGGCGCTGCGTTGAAAGGATGAATCTGACTCTCCCACACGAGTGCTGCGCCTTCGCGGCTCCCGTCCTGGACCGGGTTTTGCCTCCCATACTGATCTTGGAGTTCATGTTTGGGCTGATGGGGAACTTCGTCGCCCTGGGGATGTTCATCTTCTACATGGACACATGGAAGCCCAACTCCGTGTACCTGACTCACCTGGCTGTGGCCGACTCCATTGTGCTGTTCTGCCTACCTTTCAGGGCGGACTACTACAGGCGTGGGAAGAACTGGCTGTACGGCGACACTCTGTGCCGCATCCTGCTCTTTCTGCTGGCCGCTAACCGTGCAGCGGGGATCTTCTTCCTCACCGCCGTGGCCGTGGACCGTTACTTCAAGATCGTCCACCCACTGAACCGGATCAACCGGATGGGCCTGGGCTATGCTCTCTGGGTCTCCCTCGGCCTCTGGGGTCTCATTTTTCTCGCTACCGGATATCTTCTTGCTGATGAGCACTTCTTCTACAACAACAACCGCACGCAGTGTGAGAGCTTCAACATCTGCATGGGCTTCAGTCCCCTCTCCACCTGGCACAACACTTTCTATGTCACGCAATTTTTCCTGCCCACCGCCATCGTCGCTTTCTGCACAATCAGAATTACCTGGCAGCTGAGAAACAGGACTGTGGACAAAACGGGGAAAATCAAACGGGCCGTTCAGTTTGTCTTGGCCGTGGCTCTGATCTTCATCGTCTGCTTCTTTCCCAGCACTATATCACGCATTGCTGTGTGGATCCTCAAGGTATGGCACCACGAATGCAAGTACTTCGAAGAGGCCAACCTGGCGTTCTACACATCGGTGTGTTTCACATACTTCAACAGCGTCCTCAACCCTGTTGTGTATTATTTCTCGAGCCCGGCCTTCAGCGGCACCTTCAGGAGGCTCCTGAATAAGCTGCTGAGAAGGAACAACGATCAGATGTGTTCATCAGAGAACAATGTTTCCACTGTTGGACAGCTGTAAAGCCAGGTGCTGTTGTGCTCCCTGCTTACTTTGCAGTTTAACAAATGTAAAGTTATTACCTGAATGCATAATTTATATTAAACACCTGACTATTGATAGCTGTTTATTGTAGATTACAACTTTAATGTAGAAGAGGTTTTACTGTGATTGTGAACAATAAAATGGCCCATACCTAGCAGCTTAGTGCTGTATACATGTATAACAAAGTGTGCTTGCAATGTTTAAAGTAATAATGAGCCATTTACAGTGAAAAATGTTCTTCAATTGCAAGGCAGCCTCGTCGAATATGCACTGCAAATGCTTGTAAAGGTAACAATTTCTGTCTAACAAGTAATGTTATGAGTGAATCCACTTTTTCTTGCTAAGGTAGTTGATATACAATTATATACAATTGTCAGATACGTCCACTGTCTGCATCAATCACTGATGGTCTGCCTCCCAGTGAAATAATATTTACAGTACAAATCAGTAGAACAAGCAGAGGGGCGTTTAGGGAACTTAATGCTGTCAGGAAACTCTCAAATCACACATTCACTGCAGAGTGTCTTCACTTTTTTCTTTTTGTAATACCTGTATCAAGGAGGTAGGGAAGCTGCAGGTCATTTAAACTAGTACTACAAAAGCAATGTATTTTTTTCTGTTCTCTTTTTTTGACATTGTGCATATATTAATGCACATTTAATTTTCCAGCCTGTGTTTCCTGTCACACATTGTTTTGAATGAACCAATTAAACATTAGGATGACTAGCCACTAAAATGTTGCGTTTGTGCCCTTTTATTCTTTTCTGCTTGTTTTTTTTTTTTTCTTTTTCCGACTGGAGAAATCGGGCTTTGAACGCTTCGGAGCTCTAATATACGAGCTTACGTTTGGTCCCGTGAAGGCAGCGTTAGTTCCCATGGTGACGTCAGGCTGGGCTCGGCAGGGAAAGACGATGGAAAAACATGTAACGGTGAAAGGTACCCACGGCATCCTTTACTGAGACTTATTTCACCAAAAGAGACAAAGTAAGCATCCATAGAAACTTTTACCACACTTCTCTGCTTTTATTCTGCTTTAATATCACCTCAGCCGGCCGGTAAATGTCTTCTATCAACCCCAGTTAATGTTGTGTTGCTAATCTTAAGCTAGCTAGCTTTGGAGCGCATTCCAACAGGGACCAAAACACCAAATACGACTTAAAAAATAAGTTTAAACTCCCGGATTTGACGCCCAGAAACATGTCAACACCACAGTATATAAACCTGCGAGATTAAATGTTGAGGCAAAGTGTGTGTGAGCTCCAGAGACGCAGCGTTGAGTAGGAAAGACGCCCATCCCAGACAGCAACAACACGGGCCAGCCTCCTCATCTGCTCCTCAGGTGCGTTTATGGTCGATATCTGTAAAGCTCTTAGAAATAAACAGGTGTTGAAAGAGGCTGTGGAGCCACAGGATGAGGTTTGACAGCTGCAGGTGTGCTTGTTGTTGTGGTCTGGCAGCACCGGCTGGGCGGGGTGGAGCAGACAGGGCTCGTCCTGTTACCTGTTACCTGTTACCTGCGTGGGATCAGCGGGAAACATGCGCCTTTTCTCCTGAGCTACAACATACTGGATCACAGTAAGAATACATCAGAGCAAAACAGGCTTTGATTCTAGTTTTAGTCCAGTTATTTTCCTCCAGCACTGTGATGGCTGCTCGAGCTTTTAGTCTCCATCACCAGATTCCATGTGGTGTTCCTATGCACCCTTTCATGGTGTTAGACTATTTTACATTATTAATAATTAGTGACATGTAATCGATATTTTAAGTAGCTGCTGAGGTGGAGCTCAGTTTAACTGCTTCTGTCCAAGGTTTCTTCCCGTTAAAGGGTTTTTTTCCTCGCCATGGTCGCCTGATGCTCGTCCTTGTGGGGATTCTTGAATCCTTAATCAGATTTTCTGGTCTAGATCTGCTTATTTGTGTCTTCGGATGATGTAAGTTATGAATTGATGTACTGTTGGGGAGTAATAAGGCACCCACTGTCCACCCGCATGGTGTTTTAACACAACAGAGAACCTTAGATAGTCGATGCAAGATCAGTGTTCATATTATATGTAGCGATGCATATGAATTTAGGCTTGTAGGTATCCTACACAACAAACAAAACTACTTTCGAAGAACCAACAATATCACTGTTGAATTAAAGAGTTTAAAACACCTCAGATCATCTTTAAAGTTAAAAACCAGTGGTTAGTCTTAGTTGTGTTTCCCTCTAATAGATGTTTTTGTCCTCATTTCATACAAAAATAACCCTTTTGTCTTGTGTTAGACAAAATGAGTAAAGAGATAGAAAACAAATTTGCAACTTGAGGCTTGAGAGATGTGTTAAAAATATTCCAATCAAGCAGCAGATGAAACGTTTGTTTTATCGAAACAGGAAGAGGAGTCGTTGAAGATGACGAATGTTCAGCTCTGTGCCTTAAATGTAGAGGCACCACATGGGGCTATAGTCCACTATTGCTACCGGTGATCATTTGGTTAAACCGACTTGGTAATAAAGCAGTATGCACCTTACAGCCTTTGTAGTTTAATACACCGTGTTCCCAAACAAATGTGCAAACATGGGGCAGTTGCAAGCTTCTCTCAGTTAGTAAGTATGTTTTACTGTAGATGTGTAGACAAAGTTAAACATCTATGCTGTTTCTTAAAGGAGTTTATTCAAGTATTTTGAAATCTGGGGCCCATTTTTAGATACTATGATGTCTAAATGACTAATAGGTAAAAAAATAAGTGTTTTGACAGACTCCATTGACAAAAACAATAATTTTACCTTGCACAGACAGAGCACAGACAAAAAATAATCACTTTTAGTGGATTTTCTTTGTCCGGATTAGTTGACCCAAAGGATTATGTTGCAGGCTGTTTCACGACGGCCGGCTGAGGCGATCTAGTGGCCCAAATCCAAACTGTTTGTACCTGCTATAGTCATTTATACACGCAAAATTAGTAAAACTTGGACCCAGAATTCTCATTTAAAGAACAACTTAACCTATTTTATATAAGCTTATCAAAGTCTGCGGCCTGTGAGAGCACGACTGCGTACAGCATAGAGCCTTTTGAGGCTTTAGGTACAACGTGTCACTTCAGTCGGCATCAGCTGGGTCTGAAAACGACAAGTTCGAAAGGCGCCTTCACTGTGAGAAACAGAATAATGTCTGTCTTGGCCTATTTGTGCTCAGAATGAATCGTCTGCTTTATGAGTAAAATGGCAGCGTGGTCGGTCAGGCTGCTGCCCAACACCTACAAGACCTGCAGAAGAGAAAAACAAGGGAGAGGAATGTCTTATTTTGGTGTCTGAAGTGGAAAATCAGCATCACTTTATGTGAAAAGTGCCACGAAGGAAAAGGCATTTGTCTTTACGGCACTGGAGCGATGCTGTGCACATGATCCAGGGTCAGTCGGTCACATTTATTACCTGGGTGATAATAAATAGCTTGACAGTCAACAGTGGGCTGTGACATACAGTAGTACAGAGTGTCATTATACCAGGGCTAGATACTGTCGTGGCTATAGATGGCTTGGCAGCTTTCATGTTTTACTGCATTAAATCAAAGTAGATTTTAATAATCAATTAGTTTGTCAACACAAGAAGAATCAGCAGCTGTTTCAGTGATTGATTTAACTTTTTTTTTTTCAAACAAACAGGGGCTTTAGGAAATACACCAAATACACCAAACCATCAATGAATTAGTCAGGAAACTATGAATCCAAGATGAAAATAATCGTTATTCGCAGCCCTAATGACGATCAGCTTGCTAGCCTGAAAAGTGAACCATCACATTCGGGACGTTTGAGACATTTCTAAGGACAGAAACAACCAAATTCACATTATTCTGCTTCCCAGCGTCCCTGAGTTTCAGCTTGTCAGTGCATCTACAATCAATGCTGGAATATAACTCAGCATATTTACTATGGACTTGTACTTGTACTTGAGTATTTCCATTTTATGCTACTTTCTACTTCTTGGTTTTCCAGCTCCTTTCCATCACATTGGGACTTTATGGGGTGGTGGGGAAGGCCGAGACCTCCACCTTGATCAGGCTCGCCCTTACCCACGGACACACGCGGAGCCATGAGCACATCAGGCAAGGTCAGCGGGCTCAAACCCCCCTCTAAGATAATCCGTCCATCTGGGGTGCCATCAAAGACGTCTCCGTCCTCTGGTAAGAAATAACTGAGATAATTAACTAAATAATTAATCGGAGGAGGTGTTAGTGGAGAATCCTGAGCAGGAAAAGACAAGAGAACATTTGTGTGTGAAAAAATTAAAACTGATAAAAAGCTTTCTAGGTAAAAAACAGCCTTTAACCGACTTGAGTGAATAGAGGTTAATAACACATAATTGTGATTGCAGGCACTCCGAAGCCCGTCCCTCCTGAGAAGTCCTCTGGCAGTGTGACCTCCCCCACTCAGGAGGGAAGTGCGGACTTTCAGATCGGAGACAAGGTCTGGGTCAATGGCAACAAGCCTGGCTACGTGCAGTTCATCGGGGGCACACAGTTCGCTCCCGGGCAGTGGGCGGGGATCGTGCTGGACGATCCTATCGGGAAGAACGACGGGTCCGTGGCAGGGGTCCGGTACTTCCAGTGCGAAGATGGGAAGGGGATATTCACGAGGCCTTCAAAGCTTTCCAAGACCGCACTGCCGGAGAAGGAGGCGAACGGGAGGCAGGCCAGCCCGGCACAAGGAGGCTCTGCGACAACAGAGCCCACACCTGCTGGACCTGCCGCAACCGGTAACACATCCACCAGAGAAACGACACAGAGCATGGCAGATCTCTGCTTGAATATCAGTAAAAACATTCTTCTTTCTTCAGCTCCAGGCACCGGCATAAAGACAAGTGCTGCTCTTAACCGCATGCTCACATCCAGCGAGTCGGTGTCCAACCTCTCAGACACAGAATCAATGAAGAAGAACAAGAGGGAGCTGAGGCTCATAGACCGTGTGCTGGTAAGAGGCTCAGCATCCGAACCCACCGCGAAGAGCTGGCTTCAGAGCAGCACATAGCTGATGTCATTTCTTGATGCCACAAAAGTGCCTGAAGTCTCTGTTGGACATCAGCAGGCGTGTCCGTTATCATTTTAGGGACCCAAAAATATTACAACAGGTGTCTATCAGAGCAGCGCCGTGCTGTCACAGACATAAAGAGGGAACGATGAGACATGAATTTAGATGCCAAAAAACCTCCATGACTAAACTTATGGGGGGGGGTCAGCCTTTAGTCACTGTGGTCACTGGATCAGTCCTCCTGAGGATCTGAGAGACTCCACCTCTGTGCACATTATTAAAAGAAACCTTAAGATATGTCTTTTTAGGTTGGCTATCTATCTATCTATCTATCTATCTATCTATCTATCTATCTATCTATCTATCTATCTATCTATCTATCTATCTATCTATCTATAGATGTGATATTCTTATATGTGCACATTAATATAAACCCAAAATGATTCTGCAGGAAAAGAAAATTGTTTTAAACTGGAAGATATGCTGTTAATGTACAAAATCAGGCCTTATGTTTGACACAGGGGCAACAATATTTGACTGCTATTTAAATCTAAGATATACATTTGAGTCTGATCAGAGTCACATAGTTCCAGGGTTTGATTCTCTTTGTGTGTGCAGGTTGGAGGCACCAAGGCAGGAGTCGTGCGGTTTCTGGGAGAGACGGACTTTGCCAAGGGAGAGTGGTGTGGAGTGGAGCTGGATGAACCACTTGGCAAGAATGATGGAGCCGTAGCAGGGACCAGGTAAACATCACTGAAAGTAAAATATCTGTTTTAACACAATCATACAGTAACCTATAAGGAGATGTTCCTAAATCTTCTGAGGCTTCGGTTGATGTGACCTGTTTTCCTCCCAGATACTTCCAGTGCATGCCCAGGTACGGTCTGTTCGCCCCGGTCCACAAGGTGACACGTATAGGCTTCCCCTGCACCACACCGACCAAGGCCAAGAGCTCACGGAGGAGGTCCGGCCTCAATAGGAGTCCGAGTGCTTCCTCCATCAGCACGCTCAGCTCCACCGCCTCCTCCATCGGTGGCAAACCAAGCCGAGCAGGACTGGTAAGGCTCACAGCGTGCAGTTATCCAACACTACGGGGCTCTGTGTTCACGCAGCCCATCTAAATGACTGTGAGTCACAGCTGAAGCTGTGTATTTATAGATTGTTAACTCATCTGCAAGTGTTGACTATTAGTGAATCTCAATTGTCTCTCAAACATGAAGTGACTTTTCCCCTCTTGTCCTGTTCTAATCTGCATTTTGAATTAAAGTAGCTGTTAAACCAGCAGCTTTGCTGAACCTTTATGATCAAAATATTACCTGAATAATGTGTTTTCTATATATTATATAATTTTAAAATGTTTTATTGGAGGTGTTTTACAGTTGCTGACAATTATAAATAAGATACACAGTCAAATATCTCAACAACTACACACATTCACGTTCCCCTGAGGATGAACTCTAATAACTTGGGCGATCCAAAGTCAAAACTTTAAGAGCCAAATCTTTAAGATTGTACCACTAAATTGTTGTTCCCCTTGAGATGCAGTAAGCAGAATAAATTATTAGTATATAAACATTATTTCTAGGAGACGGTCGCACACTAGAGCCTCATTTTGTTTATGGCTGTGCATCAACATATCCAAGCCATTTTTATTTGTTTGGAATGAAATGAATCCAGTAAATCCTCGGTAATGTGACTCAATATGGGGAGTAACTCGTGTTAAATCAGATTTTATTGTTTTTTGGCACATTATATTGTGTTATTTCAAAACTTTAGGGACATCAATTTAAACGCTGGTTGTAATTTGATGTGGAAGAAAATATCCGATAACACACACAAAACGTTTAATTGTGAACGCGTCTGTCTTTGCAGCTGACGGAGACGTCTGCTCGGTACGCTCGTAAGATTTCTGGCACCACAGCGCTGCAGGAGGCTCTGAAGGAGAAGCAGCAGCACATCGAACAGCTGCTTGCGGAGAGAGACCTGGAGAGATATGAGGTGGCGAAGGCAACCAGCCATGCAGGAGAGGTGCAGCAGGAGCTGACCGTGCTGAGGAAAGGCCGGGATCAGGTGAGATACAGGCACACAGAGGTGTTATCTGCTGCCAAACGAGAGCATAACTTACCTGAATAGTTGTATTATAGTATCATGAATTTGATGTCAAGGCAAAGGACAAACTGAAAAGCCTGTGACCCAAGCAGAAAATGTTAGTGCACAGATGTTTTGGACTGAGACAACAATCAAATAATGCATTCAAGGGGTAGTTTGGATTATTTGAAGTGGTGTTGTGTGAGTCCTTATCCTTATCCATTGATAGTGTATTACTTACAGTAGATGACACATCCCCAGTTTGGAGAAGCAGACGGGAGTCTCAGCACAGACGCTGTAGGAAAACGTATTTTAGTGACCTAAAAAGAATGAACATCAGTGGAAGTGTACACTATATTCTCTCTCTCTCTCTCTCTCTCTCTCTCTCTCTCTCTCTCTCTGAGCTCTTTCAATTAGAACTAAAGTTGTTCTCTCTTTCTCTTCACTTGCTTCAAAGCCACCAGACTCCATTAATAAAAGCAGTAATTTTACTTTGCAGACTTTTTCAGTGAATTTAGTTGGTGTGGATCCAAACTAACCATTTAAAATACCAAAGTCCTGCTTGCTCCTTCAAATTGGGGCCATCTACTGCAGGCAATACACTGACTGTGGTACTTCATACAATCCTACTGCAAATAACATGAATTATTTCTTTGAATAATAATATTAGCACCTGATTGGTGTACATTCACCATTCAACTCATGCTGAGTGTCGGTGATTCTGTGTGTTACAGTATGCAGTGGAGATGGAGGCAAAGTTGGATCAGCTGCGCTCGCTGGTGGAGGCAGCAGATCGGGAAAAAGTGGAGCTGCTCAACCAGCTGGAGGAGGAGAGGAGGTGGGTGGTCTACTTTACCTGTAGCCTGCTCGTCACACTGTTTGTTGGCACCATTTAAGTGTGAGAGCAGCGGACAACAGGTCTGAAAACGTTTGTATGCATCACTGTCTAATGTTTGCAGCAGAGATGCTCTTGGAGGGAATTTTATTATTGTCCCTGTTTGACAGAAAAGTGGAAGATTTGCAGTTCACCGTTGAAGAGGCTTGCATCACCAAAGGAGACCTGGAGGTAACTTGCTGTTATATAATCTAGTTCTCAATTAAACATATTCTCTCACTCGCTGAGACTATAAATCTCCCACTTGTCAGGCGGATGTTTTATTTCTGAAATTCATGTTTGAATTATTTACAAACTAAGTGGGCAGCTGATGAACTTATTTGACATCACCACACCCACTTCTTAAAGGGTAACTTTGGTATTTTTAAACCCGGGCCCTATTTCTTTTTTTTTTTACATATCTTAGCTTTGAAATTCCAGTCTGACAACATTATGGAAATAAGATCAGAAAGCTTTCTTCAAAGCCACCAGACTCCATTGACAAAAACAGTAATTTTACCCCGCAGAACAAGAGAGTTGCTAGTCCACTGCTGGCTTGATTGGCTTGTTTTATTATGTGTTACACAAATATTATGAACCTGTAAAGCACTGAAGTCACACAATAACACAAACAAAATAACTATTTGAGGCAGCAGTAGACCAGCAGCTCCTGTGTTCTGTGACGTAAAATTACTATTTTTGTCAATGGAGTCTGGTGTGTTTGCAGAGAGCGATATAACAGCTGTTTGTGGTTAAACCAAAAGGATCTTCCAGGTCTCTCTCTGTTGGGATCCTTTCCATAATGCTGTCACACACTTAGAATAACAATCTGAGCCTGTCAGTGGATCAATCAAACACTTTCAGTGGGTGTACTGTGATCAGGTGCATTTGTCCCAAAGGATTATGTTGCAGTGATTGCAACCCGTGTTACGGCTGCCGGCTGAGGCGATCTACTCGACCTGCTCCAATACTTCTTGTACTTACTAGTCATTTTGAACACAAAATATGTAAAGATGGAGGTTTGAAAATACTCAAGTTACCCTTTAAAATCAACCTCAAGCCCTCCTGTATACAAGTTTCTAGAGTTTGATCTCTGTTGCTTTTACCTCATTAAAAAACTTTAAAATTGGCCACTAACTTTGGCCTGCTTTGCATTTCTCCCTAAAAGTAAGAGCTGATGATTAAATCAATCTTTCTGTCTGAGTTTTTTTTTCTTTTCCTGCACTCCTTGAATCATTCATTTGCTTTCTTGTTCCGACGCGTCTTTCTTCCTGCTCCTTTTATTTATTCATTCATGCTTAATTCACTCACCCTTCCTCTCAGATTTTTCCACCCATCTGCAGCACTTTGAATTACCATCCTCTCGTCATCTTTTCATCCACACGCCTGTTTTTGAAAGCTGTTTTTGTCTCGCCTCGCCCTACGCTTTCATCTTGCTCTCTTGTCTGCATCTTTTTCTTCACCCTTCAGAGGATTTAGTGCCTGAATTAGCCTCCTTCAAGCACTGGAATACAAGCAAACAAGTGCCAATAGAAGAGAAATAAAAGTATTTGAAGAATCTTAGAGTCAGGATGAGATGATGGACATAATTAACTCCTAATACATTCAGAGCAGAATGAGCAAATAACAAGCTTTTCCTTTGTTCGCAACCAACTGATGTAATCGAAATGCTGGAAAACATCAGTGCTTTCTTACTTACTGGCCCCCTCTTTAAAGTCGTGTCTTCTTTCTGTCCGTGGCACAAAAAGCTGGCATGTCAGTGTTGCATTGGTGTTTGTTCTCCTTCTCTTCCTGCTCTCTCTTACTAACAGACGCAGACCAGACTGGAGCATGCCCACATAAAGGAGCTTGAGCAGAGCCTGCTCTTTGAAAAGACCAAAGCTGAAAAACTCCAGAGGGATTTAGAGGACACTAGGGTAATGCTGGCTGTCCCAGTCCCACAGCAGGACTGAGTGATGTGCTTTTCCCCACTAGGTTTAACAGTGATACACAGAATATAAAGAAGGAACCACAGCGTGCAAACATTATGCAAATTGTCAGATTTATCACAAATCGCTTCCCTCACAGTCTCGTCTACGATTAGCCCTGGCATAGAGACATTAACATCTCATCGGCCTTGAGGTTTTCTGATGAGCTATAACCTTTTCAGTCTATCGGACTGAAAATTATGCATGTGTGCATGAGAGTTTTTTTTGGAATATAAGAACTTGGAAGTGCCTGTGCTTCAACAATGTTGGTCCTTATTTTTCTTCTTCAGAAAATCCCATGAAAAGACCAAAACAACAAGTGTGTCGGTCCATCTGCTCTCCCAGTGTTGCAAAAGTCTTAAAATGAAAATGTAATTCCTAAAACAGCTGCTCACTGTAGTGTTTATCAAACAAACAGGAAGAAGTAGTGCATTTGCTGGGGACTATTTTCAGTGGAGGATTAATCCACATGTGGTGCTTTAGTGAGTGTTTGGTGCAGCGGGAAGGTGTGTGTGAATAAACTACAGCGTGTGTGTTCATGGTAATGAAAGAGCTTGTCACCCAGCACAAAAGTGGAGCTCTGTGGGACAGACGAAGAAGTTATATCAGGAAGTATGTCTCGTTATATCATGACTTGGTATCTGAAGTCATTATTTTGAGGAAATGTTCCATTATAATGACTTAGAGTAACATTTTATTCCATCATACGGGCAGAAATGAGCTTCCTTACACAATACTCCTTAGTAGGTTCTATTCACGGTTGGTTTTGTCTTTTCATGGGATTTGTTGACAATAAGAAAAATGTACAACATTTCCACCTTTTATCCTTTAACCAGAAGGTCCGAGCTCGTCTCTGATGAGAGGAGTCTCCTGCGCTGAGACCGTGAATTCCTACTTTTCCACCAGATTCTCTGCTGGTGGTTCAGACTGGTCCTCCTGTGAAGTGGATTTTTTCCCTCATGATCCAGTTAGTTAGTTTGTTATTGTTAGTTTATGAGTTTGTTATATGATGTCAGATGGACGACATGAAGTTTCCAGGCCAAAGATACAGAGGTGTCCCTTTTTGTTGTTCATTTTACTGCACAGAAATATTGAGAAGAAACATATTATTAGTGGTTTACATGGACGTTAAACATCCAAACTATATCGGTGACCTCCAGTTGTTTGTCAAGTAAAACCTTAAATTCTTTGTCATGTTATGAAATGTTGATTGCACACACTTTTTTTGGTAATATGTCTAATTAAATAGTGTTTGTGTTGTTTTGTAGTAAAGGTTAATAACTGTAGGTTATTGTAAAATTCAGTAAGGCTAAATAATATGACATAGATACTGTACATGAGTTTTTATTCAAGCCACACTGCCAAACATGTTGCTTCCAGCTGTATTTATTTGAGGATTTGCTACTGTACTCTTTATAATATAACGTAATATATTATATATGATATATAATGTAATATATTTTGGTTGTAGACGGTTGGTTGGACAAAACAAGCAATATGAAAATGGGATTTTACTATTTACTGTTACTATTTTATACTGTTTTATGGAGAAAACAATTAATCTAATAATGATCAATCGTTAGTTGCAGGCCTACAATTTGAAATACAGCGTTTTTACATTCATTTGCACTTTCAATGCTAAATTAATGTTGAAATACATCACTGTGGCTGAAAACTTTACTCATTCTAAGATACAGTCGAATCCCAGATGTCAGATATAATCAGATTAAATCAGATTAAAACATTGCTCAGGTTTGGTTCACACTATACTACCCAGGTCTACTGTTTCCACCACTCCCCTCCTCTGCCAGCTCTCCTCTTTGCCTTCATGCCTCCTCTCTGCATCTTCTGCTGCAGGTGGCCACCGTGTCGGAGCGCTCCAGGATCATGGAGCTGGAGAGGGAGGTAGCAGACCTCCAGCTCAGGCTCCGGGCGTCCCAGCAGAAGGAGGATGCTGCATCTCTGTCCCAGCAACAGATCAGCAGCCTCAAGGCCCAGGCACAAACCCAGGAGAAAAAGGTTTGCGGAAAGCATCGTGTAATTTATGGCATGACATAAAAGTGGAAGATTTTGTATGATTTTTATTTCCAACCCTCCTTTTAGCCCCTAATGTAAATAGTCACATGTCCTTTTTATGTGTGGGTTGTTAAAGCTACATAATTTATGGCTCTGCTCAGATGTACATGTGTATGCTGTGTGTCCTATACTGGGTGTCCTCAACAGATTAGTGAACTGAGTGTCGACGTGGAGAGCAAACATAAAGAGCTTCAGTCTGTGCAGCAAGATAAGAGCTCGCTGGAACAGCAGCTCAGCGGCCTGGTAAGAAAAGGAAGGAACAGAGTCATAATAATCCACATAAACCCAGAAAACAGATGCAGTTGTTTGACATTCAAGAAGGGGATGAATTAGCAGCACTTCTTAACACGTCTGACTTATCTATTAAAGTAATGTTAGGCTTTTAAACACACAGATGGGAGGAAAAGTAAGGCGTAGATTCACCATGAAAGAGGTGATGATTTAGGCTGAGACTATTATATTGATTATGATAGTTGTAGGATATTATTCATGTTGATTGTATTCTCTTCAAACCGTAGACTTTCAGCTAGACTGAAAAATATATTGGGCAAGAAACTTCAACCGAAGTATCCTAATAAAAGTGATTTAGCGTGTTGTGATAAATGAACTTATCTGATATATTGTTGTCCAGTTAATTTACTCTAAAAAATCCATATTCATGTCAGCCTCTAAACTCCACTATTAGTCAGGGTGTGATGGAGAAATTTATTTTTGTCGTCTCTTCATTAATTTATTCAGGTTTTTTATAACCTGTCAACCGTCTGTACGTCTCTGTTTAACATTCAGACACACACATTGTTGTGTAGTGCAGCAGTTTTACATGCCAGTCTTGTGTGGGGATAACTAACGAATCACTTTCTTTTCTGAATCAGTGTCTTTGACTTTACGCAGAAGTCAAATCAGCAGCTTCAGTAGCGAACTACCTTGTTAAGCTAACGTTAGCCCCGGGAGGGAGTTGGTTGAAAACATTGTCAACATTATGTTTGCACCTGACTTGTTTTAAGATGAATCTTGGAAAAACGCTCTTGAATGTGCTCTTGATGATGTGAAAATGGGTTCTCTGCACATCCTCCAGCAATGTGCAGCCAAATCAGGTGCTTCTCTGAAGAAACAAAAAAAAAAGACTGGAGCTCAGTGACTGATGTGCAGCATTTAATGGCGTCTTCATCAGAGTCCTGCATGTCTCAGGAAAAGAGTCATCCTCACCAGTTGATCATTAGATTTAGAAGACGAGGACATCAACATACAAAGATATAACTTAATAAATGTTCTTGTATTAAAGCACAGAGGCTGTAAGTCCTTGTATTGACATTTTAGAAGCTGAAACCAGTGGATTCCTTTGGCATTTTTGCCTAAAAACATTCAATTAATATTCTGTTGATCAACAATTCAGTGAATTCATTAATGGAATTGACTGAGTGTCACAGAGAAGTTTTTAGGTCTGACTCAGGGTTTATTCAAACATGAGGTTGACATGTAAGATTTCCTGCATATTTCCATAATGAAGTGCTCGTCTATGAGGGTCTAATCTGTATCAGGCGTAGTTTTCTTTCACTGTGATGTGTTTAGCTTGAGGGCATCGTGAAAGTGGCCTCATTAAGAGAGGCATTTTATCCACAAACCTTGCATGTTTCCTGGGCTCAGCCATTATTGTCCGGTTAGCTCAAGGTACAAGAATGTTACTATGCAAGTGATTAGCTGCTATTCAAGCCGAAGTTTCTCCATTCCAGAGACAAAAGCTTGAGATAGCCGAGGAGGAGAACAGGAGGACGGCAAAGACCATGCAAGGTAAACATGTCGGATGTGTCTCAGCTGCCTTTATGCTTGTTAGAAACGCCTCTGATCTTTTTTTTGTTTTTTTTTTACTGTGTCAAGATGTCATCGATGATGTTCTGGGCTTTTTTTCTGTCAGAGTTGGAGCAGAGTGTGGAGCAGTCGAAGAAGGACTACCAAACCCTGAAGGAGGAGAGTCAGTGCAGAGAGAAGGAGCTGACGAAGGTACGTTTTTACTTGAGTATTTAGATTTTATGCAACTTCGTGCCTTTAGATTTATATGACTTATATAGTTACTAGTTACTTTTCAGATCAAGTGGATATCAACCTTCTTTACTTGTGTCGCACCTCATTGACTGATATTTCACAAAAACAGCAGAAACCAACAGATTTTTTAATCAGAAATACGGTTTTTCCTTCTTTCCTTCCGTATTAACATCACATTTCACTGCAGAACGACTACTTTTACTTTACTGTAAAGTATATTTTACTGATAACACATCTGTACTTTTACTTGAACCTGGAATATCTGTGTTTTTTTGGCCTCCTGGGGGCAGCAAAATTAAGTTGTCAAGTTGTGAGCAGTAATTGGACATATCATAACATCGAGTTGATATGTTGAACTTCTTAACAAACAGTTAATAGCTGCTAAATGCTCCACTGTGTTCACCTGCTAGTCTCTAACTACGTCTGTACCTGCTGCAGCTAAAAAATGCCAGGGGAGCTGTGAGAGTGAAGCAAAACAGTAAAGTTGAGGGCTGGACAGCTGAAATAATGAGACGAAACTCACTGTAGAGCTCCTTAAAGCCGAGTGGAGCTGCATATTCAGCTGATAACTCTCTGTGGGAGGGACCCCTTTCACATTTTGACCCAGTTTTCACATCGTCATTATAAAACAATTGATTAGAAGACTTTTGAATGCACTTAATAGAGTACTTCCACCGCTGCATGTGGTCAGTATCGTTTTCAGTGAATTAACATTTAAAAACATCAGTGTTACACCTTAAACTGGTGTCACCTTATTGTTGTTCCCACCCTGAACACAACAGAGCCTGAGTGCTCCTGCTGTCTCTGAGCAGCTCTGACTGCTGCTAACAGTGACGGCGTACGTAGACGATGATTCAGCGCATCGGCGTTCACGGATTCTCACCAAGATCGCTCTGACTGCCTCTGGCAACAAATCTCAACTAATTATTTTTGGTATTTTTGGAGGGAAATGCTGAAAATGTTACTACTAACTTCATGTGAAATGTTTGGGGACTTTGAAGAGGCCGTTCCTTTAATAATCTCTCATTCAGACTTAGTGAAGCTCACCCACTCTAAAGCTGACTCTGTCCTCAGGCTAGTTTGATGCTGTTAAAACATTACTAACACACACATGCACACATTACTCTCCTCCCTGTTTGGGCTTGATAAGTCTACCCACCAGTCTTCTTTTTTAATTCAAGCTTTTACAGATTGCAGAGTCTATCAGCTTTGGCTGCTTGTCATCATGATTTGGTCAGTGAAATATGCCAGAGTCAGACGGCTCCTCTGGAAAGGACTTTGTAGAGTAATCATCCAATAATTAGATTATTATCTTATATGATTATAAAGGAAACAATTATAAATGTCTTATTGATGTTAAGAACTAAACATAATTTTAAAAATAGAATTAACTCTGTTCTTTAAGAAGAAAGACTGCAGCCTGTAAAACAAGGTTTGATAACATGTTTTGCAAATGTTTGATGAAGTTGAAAATGCTTTCATTGCTTTTGTTAAACCTTAAAAAACACGCGATATGTTTCGGTCAGAAACAAAAACTTTTTTTTTACAGTGACTGTTCTGTAGGGCATTGGTAAAATGTTAAAGCACCTGACGTCCTCATTGTTATGCAGTGGAGGACGACGTGTTCAGAGCCTCTACCCATGTACAAATTATTAATAGCAAAAATTAGTCCTGCATTTCAAATTTCACTTAAAGGTGCAGTGTGCAGGATTTAGTGGCATCTAGTGGTGAGATTACAGGTTACAACCACCTGAATCCTCTTCGGCTCTTCCTTCGCTTTTCAAGCGTGTAGGAGAACCTACGGTGGCCAGCGAGGATTCACATTCACATTCCCTTCACTTCTTCTTGTGCTTAATAATAAGTCACGTTCTCCATTTGTCACAACACAAAATGGCCTCTTTCCTCTTTTTCGTCTTCCAACCGATGCCATCAAATTCCAGCTGCAACTGTAACGTAAAAACACAAAACACGATGTTTGTCCACTCTGGGCCACTGTAGAAACACCGCGATGCAACATGGTGACCTGCATTAAATTGGACCTGTGTAGATATGAAGAGCTCATGCTAAGATACAGAAAACACAATTCTGAATATTATGTTAAATTTCTGCTAATAGGCCCCCCTAAATCCTACAAACTGCACCTTTCAGTTTAAGGGACAGAAGTATTATCAGAAAAAATGGGATATTGAGTTTTAAAAGTGTTTTCCAAATAAAAGAAATCTGGATTATTTCAGTTTAGAGATCTGGATTATAACAACTTGTTAAAAGAACTTTTTAGAAATGAGTTCAGGAATTTTAAAAGAAGAGATTGCTGCTTTTGAATCAAGAGAAACGTTCTAGAAAATTCATAAAACTAACTTAAAACTGGTTGAAATGATCTCACACAGCAACAGCAGCTTTTGACAAAAAGGGACGTTGGCGTTTTTACAATATGAATAAAGAAGAACACCTTTTTTTTGTTGTGGCAAATAAAAATAAACAGTTGACTTAACCAACTTTAAACAAAATTATTTTCACCACTGCTGTGCCTCCCCTGTTACACCAGTGGTGTGTTTGAAGCTGCTGTGCTCATGTAGTATTTATGCTGTTTTATTTCCAGTAGTCGGTGTTTTAGCAGCAGGTGAGTCAAAGCAGTGATAAACAACAGAAAGAATTCACTGCTGAGAACCATCAGATGCGTTCTGTCTACCACTGTGATCTTGTAAAAAGAGCGTAGTAGAGATGATAATTTGCAGTTATAACAGAGCGTTTTGTTCTCTTCCCCTGAAGTCAGAGCTTTTATTTGTCTGCTCTGGCTTCATGGAGCCTCGTTACAAATGGATGTAAAAGTGAAACAGCTGCACAAGCTTGAGGCTGACTCAGTAAAGAGCCTCTTTCCTTTTTTAACCAAGTTTCTAAATGACCTCTGATCTCTCCGGTCTATTAATGGAAAGCTGTTTTTGTAAGTGCTTAAGTCCGTTTTGACTTGAGCTTTAACTTCAGGGTGATTTTGATGTTTTTTTTTTGCTTTTCTACAAAAGAGAATCTCAATTGGACTATTTGATTTAAGCTGTTCTAGTTTAGATTTTCATATTAGGAATGGATCAAATGACTGTCAGAGAAATATCACTGTTTATATTAGTGTTTAGCAGCTAAAGAGCCAGATATCTCCCTCAAGAGTAGGTGGAGACCAAAAACAGAGCTAAGAGAGGGTAAATATTGGACTTTACAATCATCAGGTGACACAAACATGATCATCGTGCTGCTCTGTAACGACTGGATGTGGAAAAAACAAAACTTGAAACTAAATACGATTCATATTTTTATGTTTTTCAGGCTACTGAAAAATCAGGAAAGACGGCGCTGTTGCTTGAGCAGCTGACCAATGAGAAGAAGACACTGGAGACACAGGTGAGCTGAAGGCCCTGACAGAAAATAACAGACTGTAAATACCCACAGTCATTGAACTCACCATGTTGTAATTTTATGTTAAAAAACATTAAACCAGAACGTATAATATTCTTTAACAGTAGCTAAATGTGGTTTTCACACCCAGACCTCGTCCATGCGACAGAAGTTGCCCGTCTTTTAGCTACAAACTCCTGGTCAGATTTACCCCGTCCTGTGTTGCATTCACTCTCCTCCATGTTTGTTTGTGCTGCCTACCTGCATCCATGTGGTGCAGAAGAAGAAGAGCCTGATATATGACCCAATTAATTATCGAGCATAACGTGAAACAACAGTCGTTTTTTCAGCTTTAGGAGAAATTCGGCGCTCGATGTTTGCCTCCATGTGTTACTTTGTGTGTCCGCAGCCCTGTGAAAGGATTCACACATGCACATACATAAGTTTAGCCTCGACGGCCTGCAGGGTTTTTATTACGTATTCACATCAAGATTCCCACACTGACTGCATGTGACTGTGCAAGTCCCAGTCATCGCATTTAATCAGCCCCGCATGAATTACTGCGAGCCACCTCTCTCCCTCTCTCCCTCTCTCCCTCTCTCTCTCTCTCTCTCCCTTATCCTCTCCCTGTCTCTTCCCTCTCTGCCTCCACATCTCAGCTCCATCTGGATATTTTTACCATTTTATACTCAGTTCTCCCAACTGCGGTCCACCTGCAGACTGCTCATTCAGTCTCCACTCTTGCTCGCCTGCGTCCGTCTCCACTCTGTGCCGTCAGTCTGACTCCCGCTGCCTGGGGGCTCCAGATGGTCGGCCTCACGGCGGCGAGGGAAGTGCATGTGAGATTAGAGCGGGAGATAAGAGACCCAACGTAAACATGCTTTCTGTTTGGAAGTATTTATTTTTGCCACCCCAGGGCATTAACCTTTTTCAGGCACCATATTCCAGCACTACGACTTCACTCACAGTACTCTATCTGCTATCCTTGGCCATTTAAGGTGGTAATTTAAGGTGGACTGTTTTAGAATATTCACATTTAAATAGTTTATTTTAGTGTCGGGGGTGATTTTCTGACAGTTTGTCATTTTAAAACAAAACTCAGCGTTAATGTGCAGCAGTATATTAACACTTAATAAGTGTCTATAACACTGTAGTGTAGCTGTAAGCAGATTAAAGCACATTTTTGAGCGTTATTTATACGTTTATACGAAGGTTTGGACTGTTGATTGGAGGAAACAAGCATTGTGAAGGAGTCACTTTGGGCTCTGGCTCATTGTGAAGCTATTAGTTACTATTTTCACCATTTTTACGAACCAAACAATCAACGGATTGATGGAGAAAAGAATCATCAGCTGCAGTTTGATACTAAATAGTTCAAAATCAGTAGAACCCTGCGTTTCCATCAGAAGATGAAGATACTAATATAATAGTAACACTTTAAGTACTTTTTCCTGATTATAGTAACGTTTTCATTAGTACTTTCACTGAAGTAAAGATCTGAATACTTCCTCCACCACTGCGAACATCACTTTGAATGTGGGCGACATCAGAACTGAGAGCTGAAACATGGAGGAGAGAGAGAGAGACGGAGAATTTAGCCTCTGTGGAGGAAAACAGACGCACACGTTGTAGAGCAGTTATTTATTTATTATGTATTACATCTGCCGCTTCTCTCCGCTCAGCCATGTTGCTGTAGGATGTGACGTAATCCTGCACATGTTAGAGTGTGTGTGTGTGTGTGTGTGTGTGTGTGTGTGTGTGTGTGATGATGCCTGGCTGGACAGAACATTGCTTTAGTTAATGAATGGTTGACTTGCGATTGGCCCTTTTTGTCTTATGCTGTCACACGTCTGTTGGATCCAAACCGAAGCTGTTTGTTGATTTATCGATTAGTCAGAATTATCCACAATTTTGATAATCAATGTATAGTTTGTGTCTTTTTATTGGAGGTGGAAGAAGCACCCAGATCTTTTACTGAAGTTAAAGTAGCAGTAGTAGTGACAGTACTCATTATGCAGAATGGCCCGTTTAAGAATAATATATATTACATTACTGGATTAGATTATTTGTGGAAGATGGAAAAGGTGGAGCTTATTTCAAATACTTAATAATATACATAATAATCTGGGAGGTGATTTATATTTTGTATTCAAAGTAACTAGTAACTAACGTTGTCAAATAGATGTAGTGAGTATAAAGTGTCTGAAGCACAGTAAATGTACTGAATTATATTCCACCAATGGCCTTTTGTTCTGTGGTATTTATATTCGTCATTCCATGTTTGTTTGGGTCCTCGGTTGTGGTTATTAGCTGGTTTTCTTAATCGTTTATGGTGGTAAACTGAATATTTTCCGGCTTTTGACTAGTTTTGGAGTAGAGCTACAACGATTAGACGATTAATCTGTTTATCGATCAACAGAAAACTAATTGGTAACTACATTGATAACTGACTAAGTCCGTTTTAAAGGAAAAAATCCCAAAAATGTTCCAGGTTCTGGGGTTCTGGGCTTTTGGACTATTTGTCAAGACATTTGATGAGGTCACCTTGGGCTCTAGGATACAGCGATGGACATTTTTCTTTACTGTTTTCTAATGTTTGATAGACCAAACATTCAGCAGATTACTCATTAACAAAAATAAATGTCGATGCATAGTAAAATACATCAAGTGTGGAAGCTGTAAAAACCACTTTTCACTATTTTCTGACGATTAATCGGTGCTGCACCACGTCACTAACACAGTTTACACGGCTGGTAGTTTTTATCAGAGTTTGTCACGTGAAGCAAAGCAGCTGATTCTTCTGTTTGAGAGTCTTTGATTTTTGTGAAACACTGTGAATGAATCTTTGCAGGAGTGTGTGTGTGTGTGTGTGTGTGTGTGTGTGTGTGTGTGTGTGTGTGTGTACTCAGAGTGAGGAAACAAGATTGTGAGCAGCGGGAAGAGGATGGGTTGGTGTGTGCTGACTCTGGGAGGAGCTTATTCGGGCTTACATAATGGAAGTGCTCGGCTTCTTTAACCCAACTGTGTTAGAGAGAGAGGGGGAGAGAGAGAGGGGGGAGAGAGAGAGGGGGGAGGCTGCTCAGGCGACACACTCTCCATTTCCGTCTCGCAGCCGTGCACGGCGGGGGATGAAAGCTGATGGTTTATTGATGCCCAGCTTGTGTTAGGCTGTGCAGGGGGAGCGCGCTGGTGCAGCAACAACGCTGCCGTTGTGTAGCAGGTGAACGTACAGCAGGCTGACACCCGGCGGTGGTGAGGTGTGCAGGTATGGACATAGCTGCTCTGCATCAGGGTTACTCCAGTAACATCTACTCGCCGCACTACCAGGTAGGACCGTCTGTTTCTCTGTGTTCTTTTTTAGCACCAGATTCAAACTGAGAGGAAAACATGATCAGTGCAGCCGTAAACTGCCGCTGCAAGCAGGAGGAGTTTTTAGATCTTAGCGCTCATGAATGTTGTTTTTCTTGGTGTTGATGTCAGATTTTGTAATGTAGTGTGTCACAGCAGATCGCCTGTGCACATTCGGCATGTTTATGTGTGTGTGTGTGTGTGTGTGTGTGTGTGTGTGAGGATGCTCTGCAGACTGAATCTCACTTCAGAAGGCGCAGATAAACACTGAGGTGTTAAAAAGTCACACACACTCACATGCAGGGCATCAAAAACACGCTTGATGACACACTTGACAGAAACATGCTGCAGACAGCCGCCAGTGTTCATCGTTTCACACGAGTTTTGCAGCACATACATTGATCTGAAAGTCCGACTCGTTAATTAATTATTGACTATTGCTATTTCAAAGCTGCTGAGATCATGCCACACGTGTCTTGAAAAGCAGATGGATGATTTATGAGATGCGTTGTGGGATCCCAGATATTCCAACTTGAAAGAGAAACAAAGTTTGCTTGTTTGGTGAAGTTGGAGGAAGTGATGCTTTTATTTTGGGTTGCTTGTGGATTGAACTCATTCTGCTGTCTGCTGACTCACTGTGAACATCAGTGCGTTGTGTATTTTAAGTATGAACTGCTGTTTTGCTCCAGAGTTTCTCTCGTCTTGACGTGAAAGCTTTTAAATCAGATATGCAAATAGGATGATGAACCAAAGGATCGGTCGATTAACCACTTGGTGCACTTACAGAGAGTTGATCAGCAACTTTTTAAAGACGTTTCTTACTTCAGAGATGAGATGAAATGATGGAAAGAGACGTAACAAAGACTCAAACCAGGTGTGGCTAATAGTGCTCAACTTAACCCCTTAACTCTCGGGGTGCCCCAGTCAGCAACTATTCTGATAACTGATTAACGTCAAGCTCAGATTCTAGTTTACGTAATCTGAAGATTTGTCTTACATGATAGTAAATCGAACATCTTTGGACTGCTGGTCAAACAAAATAAGCAACATGAAGGTGTCATCTTGGACCGTGATGAACCTTTTCCCTATTTTCTGACATTTTATACACTAAATGAGTCAAATTAACGAGTTAATCAAGAAAATAATATGCAAATTGATCGATAATGAGAGTAGATGTTAGCTGCAGCCCTTTACTGAGTGTAGAATATCTTTAGCCCAGAAAAAGTCTACGTTCATGTCAGCTTCAATCTTTTTCTTCAACTTTCTAAATCAAAGCAGCAGAATTGCAGAATGGGGGAGTGAAATATTCACTGTGCTGCTTGGTTATTTAACTCATTATTTCAAACACCGTTTTAAACATCAGGAAATTACAGGAAAATACTGTGTGAGGTGAATTGATACAAACTTTTTGCTCCTCCTTTGAGTCATAACTCAGACAAATGCTAACAAACAAACACATATATGAAATACATACAGATATAATTCAGTGTGGCTTGCACTTGCAGACGATATAATTATCTCTGATGTCCATCACAAATAAACACAGATAAAAGATGCCTCAGAATGATCACACGTTCATGTTTTCTTCAGTATCAGAGTGACAGTTTTCTTGAGGGTTCACTGCAAACAGGAACTGCTAACAGCTACAGCTCCATACTTTTAATGGCACCAAGTATTGGCCCAAAAACAGGACACAAATGGTACAAACAGTGCCGACCTGTCACTGACACAGCCGCCTTTTAAATAAGCTTTTATGAGCTCTTGCTTTCGTTATGGCTTTAATTTCTTCTGTCGCCAAATTTACCTTTATGTCGGTGTAAATTGGGTTCCATCTATCAGGTTTCCAAAAACATTTGTGATTCATCCTTGAGCTGATATATAAATAAAGTAGGTGCTTTTAATGCCAGAAAGACAAACTCAAAAGAGGTCCTCTTAAAAATACAAGGACGTCGCCCCGAATGGGATTTAAATCACAGGAGGGCTGGTTCCCTGTCAGTAATTGCTGCTATAATTATAATTCGGCTCGGGGTGAAAAATTACCCTCATGCACAGATTAAAATCACTGACCATCGCAGGTAATGTTAAAATCCCCCCAGAGAAATAAACCCAGTCCGAATGGGGCTTTAGTGGTCAACATTATAGCTGTGAATATATTATTAAGATGAGCAAAAGAGAAAACGTAACCCTCCAGTAATGTCCTTTGTTGTTCTAACGTGGTGTGTTTATGTTCCTCCTCAGCTTGAGGCTCTGAAACAGCAGAACTCCAAATACCAGGAGGAGCTCAGTCTGTCGAAGGAGCGAAGCAGCTCAGAAAATCAGCGCATCGGAGTCCTCTGCAAGGAAATGTGAGTAGTCAGTGTAACTAATGTGTTTTTTCCTGGAGTGTGTGTCCTCTAAAAGTGACCCCAGCCGGTCAGTTCATTAAACTGGTGTGGTGAGTGGGTCCTGCAGGGTCTATATTGATGATTAAAACCCCACTGTGCTGCTCTAATTCAGCACAAAGAAAGGGATGTGCAAATGAGGCTTTATTTAATTGCTTTTAAACAACATAAACATGTAAAAAAAAAAAAAAAAATTTCTTCATTGCTAAAAAAACAGAATGTCAGATGTGTTATTAAGGTGGCTCCAAGTGTAACTCTCCAGAGACACGCTTTCACTGGTAAATGTGCCATAAACTGTTGTGTAAAGCCCATAATTAGCCAGAGGGTGCTATTATGTGATTATGGATATGATGGTGGAGTGCAGTACAATGCACAATACTAATAATCACAGTAAGAAACCCCCCCCTGGATGTTATAGCTTCCAAATAATGATGTTTTTAAACTAGGAGTCCTCATGAAAATTTTATTTAAACCAGACTTCATTGAGAAAAACAATAATTTTATCTCACACTGGAGTTCTGAAACAGCTGAGCCAATCACAGTGTTAACAATGGAAAAACACTTCAGACATCACAAAACCATGGTGTCATCTGGATGGTGGAAATGGACAAGACATGAACGCACACAGAAATAAATAATGAAAGTAAAGATTGAGGAACACCTTTTTAAACCTTAATCGTTATATCAGATCATAAAATGTGACACAGCAATATTACCGACCAGTGTGTGTGTGTGTGTGTGTGTGTGTGTGTGTGCAGGAGTGTGAGGTTATTCTGAAGCAGCCTGGTGTCATCTGCATGTAACTTAATGAACACAGCAGACCTTCATGTGCACTCTGGCTTCTCTGAGCTTCTTAAATCAGAGGCTGCAGGGATTTTAAAAAACTGAAGGAGAATTTTTTTTTATACAGAATAAAACCAGATCGTATTAATTCATAGATAAAGTTCCTGCTCTAACGACATTAAAGGTTTTATGTTTTATGTTAGTTTCAGTGCACCAGTTGGACAAAGTGTGTTTGATTAATTAAGTTTATTTACTTTCACCCAAAGTGGCAGCAGAGTGACGTGACGGTGGTTCACTCGGATTGTCACGGTCCTGCTCTGGTTGTTGAAAACAGGTCCTTAATGTTGCTCGGTGTGATTTATTACACAACGCAAGAGTTCACTAACATATTCTAATAGTGTATGGAACTGAATGAACACCAATGGATCTGTGGAGACGAGTAAAACCGCACCATTTCTTTGCTAAATGTTCAGCTAGAGAGCAAGACTTCTTACCGACCACTGTGTTGCCACAGCAACAAATTCATTAACATCTTAATTAGCAGCAGAGCTTCAACCGATCGCTCAGCTGGGACGGTTTTTAATGGAGGGTAAAAATACTGCATCTTTTAACTGCATGTTTTCACCTGACTTTGGAGTGTTTGTGGTGAATGTCAAAGTCTATTTATAGAGAGTGTGTGTGTGTGTGTGTGTGTGTGTGTGTGTGTGTGTGTTTTGAGTCTTTACATCATCCCGCCACACCTCCCCTGAGTCATCTGAGCCCCGAGCTGTGATGTCAGAGCTCCAGCTGGATCTAATTGGCTGAATTATATTATTATGCGTCCTGTGGAAGGTGTAGCAGATGGAGACGGAAATGTCAACAAATATCTGCACAGGAGGAGCTTCATCCTCCTTCAGGAGATTTGTCTGATTTAAAAACACAACTGTCCATACAAGGAGGGATCATGTTAAACGCCTCCATGTCCTCCATGTGTTACTCCCCTTCCCTCCACCTCCATCCAAACAGTGTGCACCTCCATCCTCTCTGAGCCGCGTCCTTCCTCAGTCTGCTGCTGTTATGTAATCGCTCCCTCTCTCCTCCCAGGACCGCCTGGCTCCAACATGGCCGCCACTCTGACTATGACATCAGAGTGTGTGTGTGTGTGTGTGTGTGTGTCACAGTGTGTGTCACAGTGTGTGTTTGTGTGGAATCAATGTGGCTTTTGTGGCATTCGAGACAACAGCTGGAAGCACCACAGCTCAGATGTGTGTTTTGTATTTTGTTTTTGGTGCTAATGTAGGTCAAATCCTGATTAGATTGTCTGCTAAAAAATAGTATAAGTTTATTAATCATTTCTTTCTGTGTGTGTGTGTGTGTGTGTTTTACTTCACTGTGAGAAAGAGTCCTCAGAGTCCTTCGAGCTAAATGCTAACATGCTAGAATGACAATGTTAACATTTTGATGTTTAGCAGGTTTAACGTTTAGCATTCTAGCATGCTAACGTGTGCTAATTTGCGCTAAACACAAAAGTAAAGTTTTGACCTGATCAAACATTATTGCGGTCCATCCTGAGGGATATGGAGTCATAGGAGTGCCATAAAAAATAATACATCTGTAAAAGAATAAGAAAATAAAAATGGAAATATAAAGAGGAATAAAAAAAAGAATAATAGAATAACGAAAAATTGTGGAAATGTAATGTAGGATGAATAAAAGACTAAATAAATGTGGAATGTAACAAATAACAAAATATAAAATAATGATACTGAGCATTTTCATATATTTTCACATTTATTCTTTAATTTATTTCTCTATATTCATTTATTATACATATTTTTATATATACATTGTTTTTTAAAAAAATCTTACTTATTGTCATTTATTTATTTATTTTAATAATAATAATTATAATAATAATAATATTTTTTTCCCTATTGCTTCTGTACAAAATCTCATGGTACACCATCCAGTAGCTGTGATTGTAACTCTGCAGACCTGAAAACTGGTTCAAGCAGCATCAAGATATCTTGTAGTTTGTCCCATGTGTTTGCTGGGATTAGAAATCTAATTCTGTTTGGTGGAACATGAAGCACAAACCAACAGCAATAAACAGCATTGAATTTTAGATAATGCGCGAAACAATTTCACGAGTAAAACTGGAGGCGCTGAGCTCCAGCTGCTCCACTCTCCTCCGCATGAATCGAGTGTTTGTCCGTCTGTGTGTGTTCCTGTTTACACTCTGATAGAAAATACAGTGACGGGCATGTGGACAAGTCCGGTCTGGCACTGCAGAGATGATACAAACCATATTTTTTACAGTGGAGCTTCCCTTTAGCTCAGCCCCCCCCCCCCCCCTGTTGTGTTTGACTGGAGTGGATGCTATAGAAGCATGGCCAATGTAATTATACAGCAGGCAGCTAAACATTTCACCCAGATGGTGCTCAGACCGAGCTATTAGACACACATAGCTACAGACTTCTTCCTTTGACACAAATCCTAAGAATGACCCACATGGAGCTAATTTCAGTTTCTCCGGCAAATCATTTGGTTCCAGCTTCCAGAAATATCCAGATTCCTAAATTCCCAGACAGCAGCTGTCTGTGCTGCTGCGTCTTGGTCTAAATTTGATTAAGTGTGTGGATTACAGTGTCAGTTTCGTAATATCCTGATGGTACGTGAATGTGTATCACTGTATGACTACTGTATCTTAGCTCTGCAGAGTATATAAAGCACTGTGGGCTTTACAGCTGTCAAATCCTTTAAGATGTTTAAAACAGGAGGCTGTAGTCGTCCATAGAAGCAGCAGATGGCTTTTGAAAGATGAGAATTAGTCTGCAGATTATATCTGTGTCCATATAGTACATTTAGAGTATCAGCTCCAAGCTGATTCTACTTTTTGACATTTTGGTGCTTTTAAAATACCAAAAAATAAATACTTTGATATTAAAACAAAGCTCTTTTATTGGGTTTGCTTTAAAGCTGCTATAATCAATATTTTCATATGAACAATGGATCAAATGACTGTCATGATATCTGAATTTCAGACATCTTAAAAGATAAAATACATACATATATATACATGTAAGAAAAGAAAGCAAAATGGAAAATATACCAAAGTAGACCTGTAAGATCTTTTTTAACAACCAGAAGCAGCCGTTTTATCATTCTTTTCAAAGCCACCAGACTCCATTGAGAAAAACATTCATTCCTTCAGTCATTTTACCTTGCAGAACAGGAGAGTTACTGGTCTAGCTGCTGTGATTTTGGTGTGATTGTACGTTAGTTTAGATCTGAAATATCCCTTTAAAACACCAAAATTACACATTAACAGCAACAAACTAACAGATTGAGGCAGCGGTCGACGAGCAACTCTCATGTTATGCAACGTAAAATTACTGTTTTTGTCAATGGAGTCTGGTGGCTTTGAAAAGTGTGATTTAACTGTTATTTCTGGCTAAACAGAAGGGATCTTCCAGGTCTCTCTCTGTAGGGATCCTTTCCATAATGCTGTCAGACACTTAGAACAACACTCTGAGCCTGTCAGAACTTTAAGTGGACCTACTGTGATCAGGTGCAGTTGCCCAAAAGGATTACTTTGCAGCCTGTTTTGCAGCTGCTGCAGAGGCGATCTACTGGACCCATTAATCATTTCAAATCCATCAAAAATATTTAAAAATAGGGCCCAGGTTTAAAATACCAGAGTTGTCCCTTAAGTGATGAATTGATTATTAAAATAGTAGCTGGTTAATCGTTGCAGCAGTGAGTGAAACTATAAAAGGAACATTTTCTCTCCCCACTCACAGACATATTTCACAGACAGAAGCAAGTTCATCTGACATGCAACAGCCGTTAATCAACTCTGAAATAAGCCTTTTTAGATTAATATTTGCACTCTGACACACTTAATGCAGAAAGTATGTGGATCACGCTGCAGTGAATGCTCCACAATCTACACTCAGTTCTTATAGTGATATTTGCGTGCATGTTTAACAGATGTGACCCCGCGGTGGATTTAAGCATACAGCAGAGATGGTGACACAGATATCACAGACTGTACCGCCTTCAGTGCAGCAGCTCCTAAAGTGTGTCACCTCTCCTCTCTTTCTTTCTTTCCTTCCTTCTTCCTTTCCTTCTTCCGTTCTTTCCCCCCTCAGTGAGGAGCTGAAGCTGGCCTCCCAGAAGTCTCAGCATCTGGAGGAGGTACTGACCTTTCACAAAATCTTTATTACATAAACAATTTCCCTTCAGCCTGTTATAGATAAAGTTTGTTAAGTCAGAAACGGTGATTTGATTAATAGGTTTTGGCATAGTGAGGATTTACTTCCTGCTGTGACTGAACTCCTTAAAGCTCAGACGGGTTTAGCTTCTATTTAAATGCCTCTATATTTATGTGTGTGTGTGTGTGTGTGTGTCTTCCTCTCAGCTCAATGAGGGCCGCAGCAGTCAACATCCAGACATGAAGACCAGGTAAGACTCCAGGAAACACCTTTATATTCTTTACATATTTGCACTCTTTCTTTCAGTCGTGTTGCTGATTTAATTATGATACATAATCATGGATTTCTGTCGATTTGAATTAAATTGGTTGTTGCACCTACTTTAGTTAAACAGTTTGGGGAAGTAACATTAGTCAAGTACTGAACTTAAGTACAAAACTAGTGTTTCCGTGTTATGCTGCTTTATAATTCTACTCCACTAAATCTCAGAGGGAGACATTTCACTTCTTACTCCAGTACATTTATATAAACATGCAGTAGTAGTACACAAAGTATGTAAAACTGGCTCCACATTGACGAACGACAACGTTAAAATACTTAAAGGAACCATTCGGCATTATGACTTTTACTTAAATAACAGTAGAACAGTGGAGTTACTGGTGTAGTCGTCGTTCTAACATGTTAGTTCGGATCCAGACTAATCCTGATCACACAATAACACAAACAAACTTCCAAATAAATGTTTTTAAACCAGGAGAACTCATGGAAATGTTTTATTTAAACTGTTTTAACAACCTTCAAGAAGCAGCTTCAAAGCCACCAGACTTCATTGACAAAAACAATCATTTTATCTTGCAGAAAACTGGAGTTGTTGATCTTTTGCTGCCTTGATCAGTTAGATTCATTTTATTGTGTGATTGATTGTGGACTGTGTGATTATATGAATGTTGGTTTTAAGGGTTCGTTCGGATCCAAACTAAGTGTTTAAAACCTCAAAGTCACACAAGTTGAGTGAGGTAAAATTACTGTTTTTGTCAATGGAGTCTGGCGGCTTTGGAGAGATTGATACAGCAGCTGTTTCTGGTTAAACAGATCTATCTCTGTAGGGATCCTTTCCATAATGTTGTCAGACACTTTTAGTGGTAAAAACAAGCAACATGTGATGTTTTATGTGATGTGCTGCAGTAGGATAGTATTAATCGAACACAGCAGTATAAAAAGTGTGTAAAATTGGCTCCACATTGATGAACAACAACATTAAAATGCTTTTACGTTTATTTGTTAGTGCTAAAATCAGAATAATATAATATTCTATAATAATATAATTCTCAAAGGAGCCATTCTGCATGATGACTTTTACTTTTTTATGTAGAATTTGGTGATTATACTTTTACTTAAATAACGTTGTCAGTGCAGGACTTTGCTTGTAATGGAGTATTTTTAGATGATTGTATTTATACTTTGATCACTGATCTATTCATTGTGCGTGTTTGGTCTTATTTTAAGCTCTTTGTTAGTCTGGAAACAAAAGAAACTTTGTCTCAGCTCAGCAACCAGAGGATTAAAACATCTCACAGCAGCCGCAGAGCAGCGACTTAAAAGTCTGATGAAGTGGGGATGACAGACGGCTGAAGTCGGTCCTCACAGCCGTGGATGTGATGTAAGATCTGAGCAGCAAAGCGAAGGAAGCGGGGATGTGAGGAGCAGCTGACGCCTCTGTGGCGTTCGGCCAGAGGGAAATGGAGAGGTGGCGAACAATTAGAGCAGAAATAACAGATTTGGAGGGAGAGAGTGTTCTCAGGTGAATGCCAAAAAAGACGGGAGATGTGATTCAGTGGAACGAGCTGATTCACATCCACTTTCTTCTGTGAGGAGCTGAGGTGTCGTCGGGGCGTCAGCTGGTCTGGTTTTGGAGGCAGGTGATAAAATCCACTGAGTCACAGCTAAGACGAGTCTTTGTTCTCACTGTTTTCATGACTTGATTTAAGGAACCGGCATCATTTATGTGTTAAAACAGTTTATGCTGGAACCTGAGCACGATTTCCAGTCAGTTTTGCACAAGCTGCAGTGTAATCCTACGTCCAATTAAAGTAGGTCTGCTGAAAGAGCTTGTTTGATCCACTGACAGACTCAGAGTGTTATTCTAAGTGTGTGACAGCATTATGGAAAGGATCCCTACAGAGAGAGACCTGGAAGATCCTTTTGGTTTAACCACAAACAGCCGTTATATCGCTCTCTGCACACACACCAGACTCCATTCATAAAAACAGGGATTTTAGCTCACAGAGCAGGAGCACTGAACCACCTTTAAAACACCAAAGTCACACAAGAACACAAACAAACTAACCAACCGAGGCTACTTCTACTACTAATAATGATAATAGAGACATAATGAGGGAGTATGCTGTTAGCTTGACTTACAGTTCTGAAAGTATTTCAGGTAAGATCCCCACATCTTACGCAATTTATTGTTTGAGCCACACAATGCGTGTTTAGTTCGAACCCCGATTAATTTTTGAAAAGTAAAATATGGCATTAAAACAAAATAATCACAAGCACAAGTGTAAAAGTATGATATTCTGTTCTGTTTTTTCTACAGAGAAACCATCTCCAACCAGGAATCAGAGGGAGAAATAAACTTCCAGAAATCCACTGGAGCCTTAATCTCAGACAAAGACCGGGAGCTGGAGACTCTGAGGAATGAGGTGCTCGCTCAAGACTTCCACGTCCAACATCTCTGAAGCTTCCCTCTGTGTTATCGCAGGGATTCACCTGTTTGCTCTGCTCGCAGATCGCGGTGCTACGAGGAGAAAACGCCGTGGCCAAGACCCTGCAGTCGGCCGTGGAGACGCTGGAGAGAGACAAAGCTCAGCTGCAGAGCCGTGTCCGCAGTCTAGAGCAAAGGCTCATGGGAACGCAGGCCTCGGAGGAGGAAGACAGGGAAGCTCCACCCTCAGGTGAGGGAGCGACGATTAAAGAGATAAAGTGATAGTTTAGTTTTGGTCGACTTGTTTCCTGATTATCTCCGTGCTCCTGCAGGCGATGCAGCTCTGGAGCAGCTGAGGGAAGAGAAGGAGTTCGCTGAGGGACAGGTGAGGCCGGTACTGATGTTTATACGACGCTCTCAAGTCACTCCACGTTCAGGGTTCTCACTTCTCATCTGCGTCCTGATTTCCTTCATCAGATCAACTTCCTGAACAGCGTGATTGTGGACCTGCAGCGGAAGAACGAGGAGCTGAAGATCAAACTGAAGAAGCTCGCTCTGGCCGAGTTCAACGGCAACGACGGCACCGATGGGTAAGAAACACAGAATACCAGGGCCCTGTTGTTTTCATGTTTTGGGTTTGAAACGACTGATAGATGCATAAAGTTTTGGAATTGGTCCAGTAGAGAGAGGATCCCTACTGAGACAGACCTGTAAGATCCTTATTGTTTAACCAGAATCAGCTGCTGTATCGCCCTCCTTAAAGCCACCAGACTCCATTGACAAAAAACATTATTTTACTTCACGGAGCATGGGAGTTGCTGGTCTACCGCCGCCTCCGTCAGTTAGTTTGCTTGGGTTATTGTCTGTTACACAAATATTGTGTTGGATCTGAACTATCCCTTTAAAACACCAAAGTCAGACAATAACACAAACAAACTAACTTATCAAAGGCAGCAGCAGACCAGCAACTGCTGTGTTCTGTGAGGTAAAATTACTGTTTTTGTCAATGGAGTCTGGTGGTTTTGAAGAGAGCGGTAAAACAGCTGCTTCTGGTTATTTTATAAAATATGAAACTGCAGCCAGGAGACGTTAGCTTAGCTTAGCATAAACACTGGACAAGGGGGAAACAGCTAGCAACACCTCTAAAGTTCATTTGATCAATCTGTAGAGAAGCAGAGACACTTTGTGGTTGTGTTGGGGATTAAGAGCAGGACAAGTGTTGTTTTTACAGATTAAAGAAACATCTGAACCCTCGTGAAACGTGACTGAATAAACACGCTAACTGTGAGTATCCTAATCCGTTGCTCCCCAGGTTTGTTGAAGGTGTATCCAAGCGGGAAAAGAAGCCGACCCCGCGTCTCTTCTGCGACATCTGCGACTGCTTCGACCTCCACGACACGGAGGACTGTCCCACTCAGGCCCAGAGCCCCGACTCGGTACCTCACACCACCTATCGCGGCAACCCGGCCGACGAGAGGCCCTACTGCGACATCTGCGAGGCCTTCGGACACGCCACGGAGTCCTGCAACGACGACCAGACCTTCTAGAAGCTCCAAAAACATTTAACCCCCCTCTCCTCTCTCCTCCTCCTCTTAAACACAACTCACCTCTTGCTCTCCCGCTACTTTTCCCCGACACGCCCGACTAAATCCCCTTCAGATTTTTCCATATTGTATTTTTATACTGTATTTATGCATATCACTGGTAGCCACCGTCCTGATCTAAACCCTTCCCTCCGCAGCTCCTCTCTAAAGATAAACTCTTCTGACTGTAATGCAGAACGCTCGTCCAAATATGCTGCTTCGGTGCAATATTGATGTTTATGACAAAAGGAATCTTTCCTCTGCACTCGTCATTTTTAACGTGTTGTTTTACATTTGAGTTTGTTTCTAAAAGAAGCATCAGCGACGTGTCACTGCCGTTATTTTGGGAGCTTTATTTGTTATTTAGCAACAACAAAAAAAAAAGATGCAACGCGATAAAGCACAGATCAAACTGAAGGGAAGATGAATTCCTGTCGTCTGTATCACGAACCAATCAGAGTGATACGACCACGGCGAACGGGTGTTTTTTAATGTCGAGGAATATTTGATACAGTCTGTCGGTGTGTGGAGCTACGACGGAGTGTGAAGGCCACTGCCAGGAGAAGAGTTCAACGGAAGAAAAGTCTGAATATTTCTAGAAAAAGTTGCGTAAAAAAATAGTTCAAAAGCACAAAAATAGTGAAACAGAACTCGCAGTCAAACCTTCAGACGTTCATTAACTTTTACTACAGTATAATAATATTTTTTATTGTTTACTACGACAGAGTATTAAAAATATAACGACTTTATTCGACAGACATTAAAAACCTTTTTCTGTAAATATTCCAACTTTATTTTCAAATTATTTTCTCTTAATTTTATGACGCTTTTGTTGACAATTATCAAAATATAACATTTTTATTCTTTACGGACTGATTCAAATGATCACAACTTCTTTCTCTACAACTTCCTGCTCATCTTTATTCTCTAAAATATAACAATGTGTAATAATATAATTAATTATGATATATTTTCCTCAGATTATTGTAACTGCAACAGACAATATTCTCAAAATCTTGCAACTTTATTTTGGTAATATTCCAACTTTTCTCCTTAAAATATTACTGTTATTATTATTATTATTGTAATAATTTTATCTCCAAATATTCCGACTTTTTTATTCAACTTATTGCTTGTTAAACTTTTTTAGTGGCCCTAATACTTCGTCGTAACCAACTTAAACGTTGGCTCGTGGAAAAACCGATAATATTTTGTAAAACGAAGGAAGTTCGGCTGCGAAAATCCTGGTTTCCAAGGTTTTCCAGAGCTTTCAGCTGCGTCTCGCCGTCCTCATCCGTGGATGCAGCTAACCCTTGTGTTTATTGAAGAAGATTATGAAGACTGCAGTAAGTGGCCCTTAACCTAAAGGGACACATATGAAGATCAGTTTACTTGTTCACTAACTTTGTATGAAGAGGCTTTACAACATGTATTTTAATTGACTAAACACTAAGAGGTCCATTTAGTGGCTGTTCTGGAGCTCTTGTCACAATTACAACATCTTCTTCAGCAGTTTTTGGTGTTTTTTAGGTGTTTTTTGAGCACTTTAAGGACTTTAAAAATGAATCAAAAGCTCCAGAAGAGCCACTAAATGTCCCAATATTTTGTGCGATCAGCATTCAGGTTAATGTCCTCGAACGACAGTGACTGAAGTTCACGCCGACGTTGTTGCATTGTGTTATTTATTGTCTGGTCGTCGACTAACCAGTGATGTTGCTACAGGAACATAAGCTAGCACTGACTACTACTGTAGTAAAGGTGACGACACCGCAGAAGACTCTACTAACTTAGGTTTGCACTTTCCACTTTAAAGATTCAGCAGCGCTTTAACTTTTATCGTTTTAAACAGAAGTGATTTTAGCAGAAAGGTCGGAGCACACGCAGCAGACATTTAGGGAAAAACACTCGACTGCTTTGTGGCGGAGAGTTTGATTAGAAGATTGTTACGATTTATGTCTGTAGGCTAAATATGAAGGCTAGCTTAGCTTAGCTTAGCTTAGCTTAGCTTAGCACAGAGTGTGTGATCAAAGGGAAGCAGCTAGCCATAAAACATTTTTACACTTTGGTTTAAACCAAGAAGATGGAGAGGATGAAATAAAGATGATGTTAGTGGATTTTACTGCCAGGAGAGCTGTTTCCAGGCTAAGCTAAGCTAAGCTAAGCTAACTGGCTGCTAACTGTATTTAAAGGGAAACTCCACAGAGTTTACACATCAGTGTCTGTTTACAGGTGTTTGTCAGTTTAAAGTTTGTCGTAAAGATGATAAAGTAACTGTTTAGTTACACCAGCAGCACCAACATGGGCGCCACCTTGGCACAGGAAGTTAACATCACTGCAAGTCACAACGAGCTTGTGGGACTACTTCCTGGACTTCAGAAGAAAAAACGTTCTTAACTTGCAAAGACATATTTTAAGCTGACAAACATCATGCATGTACCTCACAGCATCAAAAAAAAGAATCTCCCTACATATTCTTCCTGAAATAAGCTCCCATGATGGTCTGTGTGTTAATTAACTCCTTAAAATGTTGGTAGAGCATTGTGGGTAATGTAGGCACCGGGTTTTAAACTCAGATTACCAATCTTCTCGTCCAACTCTCTGCCAGAAAGCGAAACAAGCCCAAACTGTGGAACTGCTCCTTTAAATTAACCCTGCACAGCAACGTTTATTTGACTTCTCTTGTTCTTAAGCACAATTTTGGATCATATTGAATCTTCCGGTGTATAAAACGTGACGTGACTAACCATGTGGAAATACTAATCAGAGGCCTCCTTCTGATTGACGTGTACACAGTGCCATGGAACAAAAGAAAGCTTTTATGTGTACCACATTTTATTTTTCTGCCCTGTTGATAAGATTGACCTTGTATCGGGAGGTTCCCGCCCGTTTGTATGGACTTTAAAACATTGTGTACTTTATAAGTGATGCGTCTGATTATTAGTGTAACGTTTTATATGTAACGATTTCAGGCACCATCTAGAAATGGTTTCATAACCAGTTTTACAGATGTTGACGTGGTGTAAAATGTCACTGTTTTCTATGTACTGTATACTCCTGAGCAGTCCAATAGAAATACTAAGGGAAAAAAAAGCAGGTTTCATGTTTTGTTCTGTGTTTTTAAGGTTTTCGCCGTGCAGCAGGCACATCTGCAAGCTCTCCGACTGCATTAAAACCCACTTTCTCGCTCTCAGGGCCGCGCTGACTGGCTCATTACAGTTTCATCCCCAGATCCATTTACTCCTGAGAGGTTCAGGCTGCACAAAGAGCCTGCCCCATTTTTAACAGGCTTGTGGGAGCTGTATTATAAACCAAGACTGAGAATTAAACCAGGCTTACTTCAGGTTTGTTTTCAGGAAACACAGACGGTTTCTGTTTCTCTGAAGCTCGTCTTTACGGCTGCTTTGTGAATTTTAGTCGTAGCCCTAATTTTTTTGGATATATTTGAATGTCTAAGTGTTTCCCACTCCTGCTCCTTGAGGCCCGCTGCCCTGCATGTTTTTGACGTTTCCCTGCTCCAACACACCTGATTCTCATCATCGAGCTCTGCAGAAGCTTGATAACGACCCATTTATTAGAATCAGGTGTGCTGGAGCAGGGAAACATCGAAAACATGTAGGGCAGCGGACCTCAAGGAGCAGGAGCAGGAAACCCTGGTCTAGATCACCAGTAGGTACTAAACGTTTAGACTGGTCCAGTAGATCAAAGGCTGGAACATCACCTGATCACAGTAGGTCCACTAGAAGTGCTTGTTTGATCCACTGACAGGCTCAGAGTGTTATTCTAAGTGTGTGACAGTATTATGGAAAGGATCCCTACAGAGAGAGACCTGGAAGATCCTTTTGGTTTAACCACAAACAGCCGTTATATCGCCTTCTTCCAACACACCAGACTCCATTGACAAAAACACTAATTTAACCTCACAGAATATGGGAGTTGCTGGTCTACCTTCGCCGCTGTAGGTTGATTTACTTGTGTTATTGTGTGCCTTTTGGTATTTCAAATTGTTAGTTTGGATCCAAACTAACATTTTAGTTAATTAATCAAGGCAGCGTGAGAACAGTAACAGCTATATCCTGCAAGGTAAAATTACTGTTTTTGTCAATGGAGTCTGGTGGTTAAGAGAGCGGCTTCAGTTCATTAGAAAGGGCTGCCTGCTGCAAGATAAAGCTGAAAAAAAGAACTTAAATATCAGGTACATTGCTCCAGACTGGAGACATGCCGACCACCATCTACTTAAAACAACCCCACTTCAAAAAATCAGAACTATCCCTTTAAGTACAACACTTTATGAAACTAGTTCTCCTGCTAATAAACCAGATTTAGTGAAATAATCCTGTTTTATCTTAAAATCACACAAACGAGCCACTTAAAGACAAACGTCAGCGACATAAAAACACTGAACACAAACACCAAAAAAACATTTTGTGAATTTTATTAAGAAAACAAAACCATTGGACATGATAAAAACCAAGCACTACTGATGGAATAAATAAGTCAAACCAAACCATAAATCTGTACAAGATCTAAAGTGAAACAAAATGGTCCCAAAAAAAAAAGAAAAGGAAAAAAAAACAAACAGATTTTATATCTCACAGCTCTTTTTTTAAAAACACAGTTATGAGCAAACTATAAGCAATCGGCTCAATCAGGTGAAAGCTACAACATAAGTGAGATTTTCTTTTTAAACTGAGTGTACAGAATGCGGTTTATAACTGTTAATGTCAATACAATAGCATTTTAAGTTCCAGCGCTGCTGGACTGGGAATGAGGTATATGCTAATCCATCCTCTGAACTGAGACAATTGTCATTTTTTAGTTTCTTTTCTCTCCATCCATGTGAATGCTGATTTGCTGAAGTCTGATCAAGTAATTCTGTCGTTAACTACGTCTGCAGCTCCTCGTGTGTTATGAAGTGAATTCGGTTTACGGTGATTCAATTGATTCCCATCACGTGTTCACGAGTAAAATATCAGTGAAACAAAATCTTGTGTGTGTGTGTGTGAGGATGTACGTTAGAGGTCACAGGTCTGAATCCGTACTAGGAAGTTCAAGTAAGTTGCACAAATCTGCACAAGAACCGAGAGCTCGATGTCGCACGCGTGTGGATTCAGCCGACAGACAGCACCTTGAAGGAGGATTAGGACCAATGTTTGAGCTAAAAGACCCTTCGGAGCTACAGAGACACGTGCAGGTCGGAGAGAAGTAGTGAGACACGGAGCACGCACACAGATGACGGGTGAGTCGGTGACGGCGGACCAGACGGGAAAACCGGCCCCGGCGACTGGTCGGGCTTCTGCTTTCCGAGCCACCTGAAGTGGACGCGGCGCAGCGGACCAGGAGGTCTGACTTCACATGGTTGAAGATGTTAAAAAGACCAGAAGAAGAAGCCTAAGTACTTCTGGGTAGTGTTCAAACTCCAGTCACCAACTGTTTAAAGGAGCAGTTCCACATTTTTGGGAAATAAAGTCACTTTCACGCCTGTACGGTAAAAATGAATCTACAGCCAGGAGGCTTTAACCAGCACCTCTGAAGCTCACTGATCAACAATCAATATCTCGTTTGTTTGTTTGATCCGAAAACCAAAGTTCTCCCTCAGGACGTCCGACACTTTGCCACATGTAAAACCATAATTAGTCATTTTTAGACTTGAATTAAACAAACAAGACGCTAATTTGAGAACTAAATCCAAAAACCAGCACCAATAATCAACATGTCCGGCCTCATTTGTTTAATAAAGCAGCCATGATTAATCGATTAGTTGTCTTATGATAATCTATCGATTGGAGTGATCCTTAAATGTGAACATTTCCTGGTTTATTTCCTCCTCTTGTGACAGTAAACTGAATTGTGGACAAAACACGACATTTGAGGACATTTTATGAACCAACTAATCGAGAGTATGATCAATAGACTAATCAACAATTCAAATAATAGTTAGCTGTTAAGCTGAAGTCTGAAAAACAAGTAGAGGTTTTATGGGAGGTCGTGTGCCAGACGGGGGGGGGGGCAGTGACTTCCTTTGTGAAAGCATGTTTTTGTTTAGTGAGCTGTAGAGCGGCTGGTTTGACAGATCCAGGCTAGCTGTTTCCCTCCGTTTCCAGTCTTTATGCTAAGCTAAGCTAAGCTAAGCTAAGCGGCTCCTGGCTCTAACTTGGTATTTAACGCACAGAAAAAGTGAATATTTCCCCCAAACTATTCCTTCAAAGAAAAACCAAACTGTTGTAGTTGAATATAAATATTGGAAACAACTACTTAGTGACGAATATAAGGCAAAAAACACAAACAAAAAAGAAAACAAACAAAACAAAACATGGCACCAAAGTTGTAATTCAAAACCTGCTTGACCTAAAACGTGTTTTTAATCGCAGCAACTCAAGGCACACCTTCAGGACCTACGCTACCTACGCCCGACTTCACTACTCATCCGAGAGTTTACCTCGACCAGTACCATCATCATCATCATCTTCTTCTTCTTCTTCTACGAACCACAAACTAACTCACTTTTTTTTTTTTGTTTTTTTAAAAACGCGTGAATGGAGGATTTTTCATGGATAGAGAAAAAAGACTTCCACTACAGCAGCAAATCTATCTGTGATCGATTGTGACATACCATAACAGTGCATTGACCCTCCTGAGAAAAAAACCCTAAACGTTTCCTAAACAAATATAGAACATTAGTCTAACAGGAGGCGAATCGGGAGGATTGAAGTGACGTGGTCTTAGGGTGGAGGTTCCCCCCGCAGCCGCTGATCTGAGACCAGTTTAGCCTCTTGGGTATCCTGAGCTAAACCATTAGCAGTGAAACGTTTTTAAAAAGCGGTCTCAGAGCAGCGCCGGGATCGACCTCGTCCTAAGCTCAGATCCCCAGTGTTAACTCTTCTAGTCACAGATGCAGGTCAGTGTTTGTCGTCTGGCCTGGGCGGTGGCTGGGCTCGGCTGACGGCGCCGCCCCGCTGGTCACGAGTTGGGGGTGGGGTGGGGATGGTGGGGGGGTTGTTGTTGTTGTTGTTTTTGCAGCCCCGGGTTCAGAGCTTCTCTTGGCATTAGTGAAAAAAGTGTGGAGAACTGGAAGGAAGCACGGAGGGGGACCAGTGAATAGAGGTAATATCCATTCTCCCTCTGTGGCAGAGGAGTGTTAGGGCAGAAGGTGGCAAATCGGAGGGGAAACAGCCGTCAGGAGGAAGAGGAGGAGGAAGAGGAGGGGAAGAGAGACGTCCATTCTCCCTTTGGTGTAGTTGGGGACAGACGAGGTGAAGTGGGGGAGTGAGAGGAGAGCTGGTGTGTCCATTAGCCCTAAATCATCTAGAGTTAATGGAGGGACGAACACAGGGAGGGAGGAAGAGGAGGAGCAGGAGGAAGAGGAGGGTGGTGAAGGAGAGGAACGACTCAGCCCCAAACATTTAACTCTCCTCGAAGTCCTGAGACGAGGACTCCTGTTTGCTTTTCTTGATGGGGGGGCCCTCCTCCTCTAGGTCCTACAAGAAGAGACAAAAGAATCAGAGAAATGTCCATAAAAACAGTTAGTTATATCCACTGTCAGGCTCAGAGTGTTATTCTAAGTGTGTGACAGCATTATGGAAAGGATCCCTACAGAGAGAGACCTGGAAGATCCTTTTGGTTTAACCACAAACAGCCGGTATATCGCTCTTTGCACACACACCAGACTACATTGACAAAAACAGTGATTTTACTTGTTGAGTTGCTGGTCTTCTGCTGCCTCGATCGGTTAGTTTGTTTGTGTTATTGTGTGTTAGACGAATATTATGTTGCATACAAACTAACCCTTTAAAACACCAAAGTCACACTATAACACAAATAAACTCACCAATTGAGGCAGCAGTAGACCAACAGCTCCTGTGTTCTGTGAGGCAAAATCCCTGTTTTAGTGAATGGAGTCTGGTGTGTGTGCAGAGAGCGATATAATGGCTGTTTGTGGTTAAACCAAAAGGATCTTCCAGGTCTCTCTCTGTAGGGATCCTTTCCATGATGCTGTCACACACTTAGAATAACACTCTGAGCCTGTCAGTGGATCAAACAAGCACTTTTCATGGACCTACTTCGATGGTGTTGCAGCCATTGTAGCTTGTTCACGGCTGCTGGCTGAGGAGATCTACTGGACTAATTCCCACACTTTTTGTTCCTCTGAGTCATTTTGAACGGCTGCAGTGGCTTCGTCAGCCAAGTGATGCAAGTAACAGAGTTCTGTCTTCTGGTATTAAAAGTGTTGAATATACTTGGTGGTTTAGAAGGGACTTATTACTAGTCTGTCGTGTAGAGGTTACAAGACGTCAGCGGTGGAGGATTAACATTTAAAAATGGCCGGTTTGTGGTGTAAACATCACAAATAAAATAAACACACTCACTGTCAACAGTTTGTGTCTTTATAGAGGTTTAATATATAGTTCTATGTGTGATTGAGCGACACGGATCCTGAGAGGAGATGCGAGTGTGTTTTGTACCTGAGTGGCTTTGCTGTCCGAAGAGTCCTTCTCCCCCGAGGACAGGCTGTCTCTCTTGGCACTTTGTGCTCTCTCTGAGGTCTCTGATGACGGGGTGGTCTTACCTGAGGGGGGGGGGGAGACACATCAACACAGTGAGCTCAGAGGAGGACTGAGCGGTGGACAATACAGGTGAGGTGTGGTGGCTGCACACTTTGCTCTCTGACACTTTAATGACACGCTGTGGTCGTGTGAAGGAACTGCACGGTAACACGGAGCTGAAGCTAAAGGTCAGTTTAGTTTGAGCTGCACGGCTGTTTGGGCAAAAACAATCTGAAGACGTCACCTCGACCTCTGGGAAATGAGCTGAGAAGAACCTAATATTGTCTCAGTCACAGCGTTTCCTGCTTTATTTATCTCACCGCTTTTATTCTCTCGGTGTTTAGCGAATGATAATTGAGTGCTAAATTTGTCCCGGGGCTCTTAATAAGACGAGCACGACCTGTTTCAAAGTGTTAAAGTTAGAAGTTTTCAGCTAAAGAGACGTCTGAAGACACCATCTATCGCCACAAAGGAAGGAAGGAACCACAAAGGTGACTGAGCCGAGTATTACGACCGCAGTATTACGACCTGGGTGACATTCCCAGCAGTTTTCCCATCACCTGGTTACTATGGTTACTGTGGCTGGCGGAAAAAAAGAAAAAGGTTGATGACTACAGACGATGAAACTTCAAAAACAAGATCTTTGAGACTCATTTTAAATCTTCCACTGTGATTTTTTTTAAAGTAGAAGTCCAACGTTTACTTTACTGTTCAGCCCTCTAATCAACATGCTGCAGTCTGTAGTGATCACAATCGATCACAAGCGGACGATCGAGGACGATTATAGATCTGATCGATCAGGACGCTCTGTCAGCAGTGTGTACACCTTTACGTCCTGGGCCACACGGAGGACCGCCTACTACAGCGACATTAAGGCGACTTTTAACTAGTTATTATAAAAACCTGTTGAATCTGCTTCCTGATGTGCATTTGGAGATGTTTGAGTGGATTATAAATCCTACAGGTCTCTTTTCCCCATTCTAGCCATAGTTTGAACAAAGGAGTCGTTGCTACTTAAACATTTTAGATTAAATGTCCTTAGTCTTTTATAATCGGTGAGATGTGGTGACGATCAGATCACCAGAGGTTAGCGGCAGGCGGTAAACAGCCCGAGAGGTGCAGGTCTGAAAGGGGCGTCTGAGAGCTCGAGAGAGGGAGCGCAGAGAAGACCTCGAGGGGGGAGCAGCGAACTGTACACCCTCCAGTGTGTGTGTTTAATTATGAGGAAGTGGTCATTTTGATTATATTTCAGAATGATGTCGACGTTACAGGAGAAGAAGAAGAAGAAAAACAAAAACAGGAAGTGGCTGATCAGCTGTACTGAAAGCTGATGGTGGTAGATACAGCCATCTTTTAAAAACTTGTGTGTGTGTGTGTGTGTGTGTGAGTCTCTGACCCCTCTTGCTGTCCGGGCTCTGGTCAGTCTTGGCCTCGCTGCTCTCGCGGTGAGACGTGGCGGTGGGCTCTGGGGTGGGGCTGGTGCTACAACTGTTTTCCTGTTTCACTGGGGACGAGTCGGCGATGGAGCTCTGGTTGCTGTTGTCATCTGGCAAAGACAGAGAGGAAGAGTCACTTCGGCTGGTTTTTATCGTTCTGAGTCAAACATTGATCTCAGACACAAAACATACTTTTTTTTAATGGTTTTTGTTTTGAATTATCGGCTAGTGTGACATTAGTACGTCACTGTTTATAGAAGAAGCATAAAAGTTTAACTGGGAGCTGCAGAGAGTTTAATTTGATACCAATGAGCAAACAAAACCAGTTAATTAGTAAAAGAAGAGCTGAAACATGTGGCTGCATTCAGAAGGAAAAAAAACAGATAAATAAATCTGAAACATAAATCCTCTTGCTGGAGGAGTTTCAAAAGGATGCACGGTGCTATTTCATATTTTTCTCCTCGTGAAAAGACCAAACACACTTCAGGTTCTAGACTTTAAAGGATTGGTAGACAATAAGAGAAACGCGGGTCGTCGCCGCCGCCGTCCTTGAAAGCTTTCATCGCCTACCGTGCATGTCCATCATCCCCGGAGAGGAGCTGTTCTCTGGAGTCGTCAACTCTGAGCCGTATTTCTCATCTTTGCCTTTCTTCTTATTCTTGTTCTTCTGCAATGAGAGAAGAGAGAAAAGGCGCTAAAACAACTCCACTCGGAAGAAGTCGACATGTAACAACAAAAGAAAACAGTTTTATAAAGTGTTTACAGGAGAAAGAAAAGCTGAACGTTTAGTTTTGTTTAAAACATGCTGCTACACTTTTTGTGGTTTGCTGACGCTGACGATCATTACAAACTTCACGTTAAGGCTGCTGGACTCACGTCGTCTGATTTGGGCTCCGTCACCGGCACCCACTTGTAGATGCGAAGGGACGTGTCTCCAACGGTCACCCATTTCTTCTCCCTGTTCAGGAGCAAAAACCACACAGTTAAGTTATCATTATAATTATTATTAATTATTAATGTATATGACACTTATAAATAAATAAAAAAATAAATAAATAAGGACAAAATAAAACAGGAGAACAGTCAAATAATATAAGAACACGTAAAACGGCTAAAAGTGAGGAAAAAATACAGGCTAAAGTAAAAATTAGGAAGATAAGTAGCAGATAAATTGTTTAAAATTATCTCTCGATAATCCAGAGTCAATTATCACATCGACTAATTAACAGCTTTGTCAAACCAGTAACCCAAAACCCAAAGATAAAACATTAATGATGATGAAAAATCAGCGAAAAACAACAAAATTATTATATTTCAGAGGCTGGAGATGGTGATTGTTTGGTATTTTTGCTCAATAAATTCTTCAATTAACAGCAGGAAGGCTCAGAGTGTCTAAACACCATTATATTACTGCAGGTAAAACACTTTAGGGGCTTTAGGAAATTGTGAGGGGAATGTTTTTTCTCAGTTTTCTGACATTTCATAGACCAAAAACCAGTGATGATGAAAATAATCAGCACAATAAAATACAAAATAATACATAAAAATGCAATTAAGTGCTCGTTAGTTGCAGCCCTAAATGATTTAGTATCAAAAATGGTTAAAAAAAAAACAAACAAAATGTCCTTCAGAGTTTCCTTAAGCTGATATGTTCAAATGTCAGTTGCTGATTACTTTTATGTCCAATAATCGATTAATCAAGTAATTATTTTAACTCAAATGATGCTTTAGCCACAGACGCACATTAGAAATAACGGTGACAACATGCAGTATGAAATATATAATCAATATTTATAATTATTCAGCTGATTATCTGGTTAATAAAATGTAAGAAAATAAGGAAAAATGCTTATTTTGTTCAATCAACAATGAAAAAACAGAGAAAGTATTCAGTTCATTTATTTCAGTAAAAGCAAAAATACTGAAATATAAAAAAAAACACAAGTAAATTCATAAATAAGTATTATTTACATTAAAAAATGTGCTCATTACATTGATCCTTTATATGGTTCATCTGCTGGGTAGCTTGTGAATTTATTTATTTATCTATAATTTTACATTATAATGTGTTAGTTAATTGTATTTTCTGTTATTAGTCTGAATATTCAAACTTCCTTATGTTATAGAATAAAGTAGTGGAGTAAAAAGTAGAATATTTAGCTCTTAAATGAAGCGGAGTAGAAGAATAAAGTAGCAGAAAATGGAAAATACTCAAGTGAAGTACAAATACCTCAAAAGTACTCATAGTGAGTACAGCAGTTGATTATAATACCACTGTGCAAAAAGTACTCATTATGCACAATGGACCACTTCTGAATAATATAATATATTATAATATTAAATTAGAATTATTGATGCATTTTTGTGTTCATCAGTTTGACACATGTGGAAAGTTTTTAAGATAATAACATTCACTGTTAGCTTCAGATATAATCATATTAAAAAAAAAAAAAGCACAAAAAAATGACTTTACATTTTTTGTTATCTTTATGAACAAAAAATAATATTAAATTCGGCTAATTTTTATGATCTGAAAACAGCTTTACTTTTATTTTCTGAGTCATTTTAAGGCAGAGATGGAAGAAGTACTCAAACTTTGTACTTTAATAAAAATAGCAATACAACAATATAGAAAGTACTGCAAGTAAAAGTACTCATTATGCACAATGGACCATTTCTGAATAATATTATAATATATTATATTAAATTATTATTATTATTGATGCATGAACGTGTTCATCACTTTGACACATGTGGAAAGTTTAAGCTAGTAGCATTCACTGTTAGCTCATGTTATTGTGTATTAAAAAAAAAGCTCAGAAAAAACAAACCACAGACGGAAAATTACTTTAAATGTTACGTGGTGTATTTGCAACACAAAAAGATAAATTCGGCTCTTATTTAAAACTGAAAACAACAATTAAATTAACGTTATTGTCAAAAAACATCCAACTTCTACTGACTTTGACCTGGGGATGTTTGATTAAACCACCTGATAAAAAAAAAAAAAAAAAAAAAAAAAAAAAAAGAAGCATATAAATCCCACCGCCGGGCGGGGTTAGACAGTTAAATTGGACAAAATATCACATTCTGGTGGTTAATGAGTGCATTTTCTGTGTAAAATGTGTATTTAAATGTCTTTTTTTGGTGTTAAACGTTTAGTCTGAGTCACTACGTGTTCAGCCATGCACTACTGAAGCCTACTTCCCTCTCCCAACCCCCACCGTGCCTCATTCTCTATCAGACCTAAAGGGCGACTCAAAGCGCTTAATTTAAAACTCCAGACGGACTAAACTACTCCGACTCAAGAGCGCCGTCGTCAAATTGTTTCCAAGTCGGGAGTTATTGGACGTTTTCGGCGGCTAAAACCGGGCTACAGGCTCGGCAGCCGGGCGGCAATGGCTTCATGTGACTGCATCGAAATGGCTTCTGGGTTCAACCCGAGCCGTTAGAGAAACACCGGGTACATGTTGGATATGTTTGATTTATCTGCCTCACGACGGACGGGGTGGTGCACCGCACTAGTGCGCCCCGGTGCACCTGAGCTGCAAGTACATCTGCCGTGAATCCCGTTCAGAAAATTTGTCCTTTTCTCTCTCAGTTTCCTCCCTCAGTCCGTCTCCTTCCCTCTCCTCCCCCAACAAGCGAGCCTTTCTCGTGTTAGATAACGAAGACCGCTTTTTTTCCCTCTTTCTTTCCCCCCTCTTACCATTTTCGTACTTTCTCAATAGCGGCCATAACCCTCTTGATGTCATCTTTCGCCCTGCTCCGGGTCTCGGCTCGGACCGACCTGCCCGACATTTCCGCGGTGGGTTTAATATTTTTAAAGCTCGCCGGCAGTTCAGACACAATGCAAACAGTAGAGCGCACAGAGGAGCCACTGCGCATGCGCGGGCTGATGTAGCACAGAGACAGGAGCCTGAATGCAGCTGCACCGGAGAGAGCAGCCTGCCTGTCTGCCTGCCTGCCTGACTGTCTGCCTGCCTGCCTGACTGTCTGTCTGCCTGCCTGCCTGCCTGCCTGCTGGGGGGGCAGGAGAACAAAGGGCTGCAGCCGGCCTGCAGGCACGCACCTCCGGGGCCGGGACCCCGGGAAAAGTACCACTACCACGCTGTAAAGATACTTCTGCATGGGCAGGTAAAGTACTAGTACCATGCACTGTAAACACACTGCAACACAAGCAGGTAAAGTACTAGTACCACACTGTAGAAATACTACTACATAAGCAGGAAAAGTACTAGTACCACACTGTAGAAATACTACAATATAAACAGGAAAAGTACTAGTACCACACTGTAGAAATACTACAATATAAACAGGAAAAGTACTACTACCACGCTGTATAGATACTTCTGTATGAGCAGGTAAAGTACTAGTACCATGCACTGTAAACATACTGCAACACAAGCAGGTAAAATACTACTACACTGTGAAAAGACTACTTTATCAACAGGAAAAGTACTAGTACCACACTGTTAATCTACTGCAACACAAGCAGGTAAAGTATTAGTTAAACACTGTAAAAATACTACTACATCAACAGCAAAAGTACTAGTACCACGTTGTTAATATACTGCAAAACAGGTAAAATACTAGTACCATGCACTGTAAACATACTGCAACACAAGCAGGAAATGTAGTAATACCACACCGTAAAAATACTACTATATCAACAGGAAAAGTACTAGTACCACATGGCAAAAAGTACTACAAGATGAGCAGGAAAAACTACTACTACTACTACACTGGGACAATACTACAGTACAAGCAGTGTTAGAGCAAGTATTCAGGGCTGGTACCTCAGGAAAAGTACTAGTACCACACTGTAGAAGTACTACCATACAAGCAGTAGTGCCATGCATCCCAACACTTTTGGTTATTTCTGATCTTTCCTTTAGTGCCAACATCCCCAAAGTATTCAAGATGAACAAAAAATGTAGTTTCAGTGAAGTTTTATCTTTTTATTTATCAACTGTCCAAAACTAATAATCTAGAATCAGCGTCTTGTTTTATTCAAAGATAAAGTTTGCAGTTCATCTGCTCACCAGCTTGGAAAAGGACCGAACTTGGATAAAATCAGTAGAAATTGAAAATGACCACGTTTCCCTCTGGTGGCATGAATCCAAACTGCAGAGTATCAGTACAACTCCTACAGAGTACTAATGATGAGATAGATGGAAACTTTACATCTATTGATCAGTTCTGATGGTTTAGTGACAGCAGGGTTTGGATCGAGTCTATTTACATTTGTGGATGTAAAATTTACCAAGAATTTTCTTAATGATCTGCAGCTAAATACTGTAGAAAATATTTCCTAATACTTTACTTTAAGTCTCTCTATGTAGTGTTTATAATCAGTGTGCATTAATTTGACAAGTGGTTTCTAACTCAATTTAAAATTGTACGCTGCTATAAAGACATTTTTTTTAGTGTTTATCAATGTATTGTATTTGTCTGCAATTCTAATTTCTGTAATGAAGACACATTTTACATTATTACGGCTGTGTTGCACTATAGTGTCTTCAACTGTTTTAGATTAAATGATATACTGCTTTATAAATGCTTAAAGTAAAGCATTGCCCCATTTTCTTATTCATAAAACTCATAAAATGTGACAGCAAACTAAAATAAATGAGTGTAAAGACGGTGGGAAAATAAATAAAAGAGTGCTTGTCTGTTTAAGTTACTAAAATCACGAGCATGCACTGTTTTTAGCCCCAATATTTCCAACAAATCCATCAAATCTGAACACATTTTAATTGTTTTTTTCCGACAGCCCTTGATGGGGTCACGTCGTTGAGAGAGGAAAACGTGCTACGTCATCTCTTCGCGACAAATCACACGCACCTCACTTGCGACATGAGCTAACGCAACCCCGTTGCAAATAGTGATAACAAAACTTTCCAGACATCCTCAAGCTAATTTTTGTGGCAGTTTTGTGAGGAGAGTGACTGAAATTGCTGGATTAAGGGCGTTTATTTTGTTTATAATTGGATTTGAACGAAAGCTGCCGTTTCGTGGGGTTAGCAGCTGTCTCGTGTCAAAAAACCGACGGACTGACAGAATTCCACCAACATCCACCGTTATTTGTTTTAACTCTAAAGACTGCGGCTGTTAGGCTCTTTTTTAGCGTTTCAGGATGAACGAAGAAGGTACGTTGTGTCAAGTTTTACACTTCGGCTCATATTTTGTGGCCATTAACGCAGACATTATCCCTGTTTTCTCCGTGTTTTCACAGAGCTGGTGGAGTACTTCAGGGCTCAGATGAGGAAAGACCCGGACATGGCTTCTGCTGTGGCCGCTATCCGCACTCTGCTCGAGTTCCTAAAGAGAGACAAAGGTGTGCTCATTCACTGCATCATTCAGCTGTATTGGTACTCTGTGAAAATACCATCCTACAACTAAAAGTCCTGCATCCAAAGCAGCTAACTTATGATCAGCAAAATATACTTTAAGTTCTCCATGTGCAGCAAAATGCTCCCTGACAGTGTTTTTCTGTTACATCTGATGTTTCTGGATTAATATCACTGCTGCACCAGTGTGTATGTTGCATTTTATTGCTGCAAATGTTTAAAGTTGAGCTTATTTTGTCTACTTTATATACTGTTGGGTAGTTTAATCTACAGAAATGCACCAGGGTCTATAGGACCATCATATGTTGTAGTAGTAAAAGTCCAGCTTAGAAAAAAAGCTTTGAAAATGCATTTTCAAGCTGATCCAAGAGGGTTTAAAATGGTTTATTGTAGTCTATGAAGGAGGAGAGTTCTCTAAACAAATTGTGAATGTTTTATCCCAAACATTCACATTCAAAATCACCACATTTGGAGATTCGTGGTGTTTACTGGACAGGAAGTGTGTGAAAAATTGCGATCTATTAAGTAACTGAAGCTGTCAGACAAATGTAGTGAAGTAAAAAGTACAATTTTCACCTCTGAAGCAGAGGAAATACTCAAGGAAAGTCCAAGTACCTAAAATTTGTACTTAAATGAACTTAGTTTAATTCCACCACTCCTGTTATGGACCTAAGTTGACAAGCTGTTGGTGCCTCCTCAGGAGAAACTATCCTGGGTCTGAGGGAGAGCCTGACGTGGGCCACAGACTGCCTGACAGGAGTGGATTCCTCTGTGGCCGTGTCCTCGGGAGGAGAGCTCTTCCTGCGCTTCATAAGCCTCACATCACTGGAGCACCAGGTGGGACACCAGCATGCACCACATCACACCTTCACTTCACTTCAATGGGCTGCATCAGCATTTTAGGAACAATGGTGAAAGATAAAGAGCAAATCTGCCCAATCTGGACAGTGTACAATAATTAAAATTGATTTGTTAGCTGTGTCTGCAGTATAGCAGCATGTCCTTCATCTATATCCTTTATCCCCTAATCACATTTTCACTAGATCACTCAGTATTTTCAGTTTTGGGCACCAAAATGTAATTCACACGTAAGAGATGCAATAAAATGCAGCTTCAGAAGTCTGAGTTGCCCAAATACTTGAAAAAGTACTACAGAATTAGTTTTTTGTTTCCTGGACAGTGTTTTCTTGCTGAGATACTAACAGAAAGAGGAACTTATTTGCTAGAAACACTTAACTTGATCTGACTGGGGCCACCAGGAAAGTCCACATGTTGTTTTCAGGACTAAACATCTTAGAATTTGACTGTTATAAACACAAAAAAACCCTAAATAATAACCGGTTAAGCATTCTCCACCTTAAGTGCTTATGCTGAAGTGTAGACAAGGCGTTCAAACAACAATTGGAATTGCCAGAAAATGTAACTGTAAATAATAGGTGACATTTTGTGTTGTTTTTTTTAAAAAAGCTGGAAAACTGTACAGAGTTTGGTTGGTGCCAAATAGAAAACAGAGACTTTTGGGGGCTCGTTTGAGTTTTTGAGTTTTAAGGCCTCCACAGTCTACAAGACAAACTCTTAACTTTTATTCCTCTTTCCGTCAGGATCTGTCTCGCTGTAAGAAGGTGATGGAGGAGAGAGGAGAACTATTTCTAGAGAAGATCTCGATGTCCAGGGCCAAAGTTGCAAAGCTGTGTCACACCTTCATCAAAGACGGAGCTGTAAGTATCTGTCCTACATGCATGTGTCAGCTGATTTATAGTTCACTGTTATTAATCCATGAAGCTCTCGTCAGTCAGTGAAAGGTTTGAAAATGTGTCGGCGAATATTCTGCATTTTCATTTCGTCTGCTTTGTTTCGTCTCTGGTGTTTAAAGGCTTTTAGACAGAAACACAAAGAGAGCAGCACAATGTTCCTTTTCATTAAACCGGTTAAGCAGCACTGAAGGTCGTTATTATCCTCCAGAAAGCTGCGTAGCTGTGAGTTGGCCTGTGATTCTGGGATCTTTAGACGTTCAGCCCACTGTTTTCACATACAGTATTTAAGCAATTCAATGACAAACTGTTTCCCTCGTCTCTCCCAGAAAATCCTGACTCACTCGTACTCCAGAGTCGTCCTCAGGGTTCTGGAAAAAGCTGCGGCTGAGAAGAAACGCTTCTCTGTCTATGTGACGGAGTCGCAGCCTGACTCAGCTGGGTGAGTGAATAGTGTCAGTAAACGATGTCCTAGTTTCATTCTGTAGGGGACACACACACTCATTGAATCATTTTTCTTTTCTTTATTCAGGCGACAGATGGCAGAGGCGCTGAGAAAACTCAATGTTCCAGTAACAGTAGTGCTGGATGCAGCTGTGGGGTAAAAACATCTATTTTTTAAAATTTAAAAACATGTCGTACATCGTCAGCGTGGACTGACTCAGTGTGTCTTTGTGATGTTTTTCTCAGGTATGTCCTGGAGAAAGTAGACCTGGTTATTGTTGGTGCAGAAGGAGTCGTGGAGAGCGGAGGGATCATCAACAAGGTGCGTTTCACGAGTGAATAGTCAGAGGGTCTGTAGCACAAAACAAGTCCAAGCAAGTCTGCCTCTGTTTGGATTAAGACCGGAGATCCTGGATCAGTTGTATTATGTGTTACAGTTCTACTGCGTTGGGTCCAAACGAACCCTTTACAACACCCAAATCACACAATAACACTAACTGATCAAGGCAGCGGCAGATAAGTAAAATTACTGTTTTTTTGAATGGAGTCTGGTGTCTTTGAAGAGAGCGCTATAATGGCGATTTCTTTCCAAAATATGTTTAGGTTTAAAAATACCAGTTATACCTAGACTGTTTTCCAATCCAGCCACAAAGGGCATATGAACTGTCAGTGGTCCAGTTGGATTGTGGGTAATGTTAAGCATGAGGCATTTTGATGAGGAAGAGCAACGTATGGAATAAAAGCTGCTTCTTCTGCACAGAACATCATAAGAGTGTGAAGCTAAATCAGTGGAGGACAAAGATGGAACCCACTAACTTTCACATAAATGTCATTAATACTGTCTGTAATCGGTGTTGGAACAAATAATCAGATCCTTATTTATGGGACAATACTGCAGTGTGAAAATGCTAAACAAGTATTTTAAGCTTAAGAGTCAGTATTAATCAGCTAAATGTAACTTAGGTATTGAAAGTAAATAGTACTCTTATGCATTAGCATGTGAGCACTGCAGTTAAAGCTAATTTTAACTATTTTATTTACTCACATTACTCTAGAAAATGTATAGAACTAGTTGGCTTTTATTAAAAAACATGAAATGATGGCAGATTTTCACTTTTTATAAGAAAATAAGGCTTTTAGGAGACAAACTTTAGACAGATTTTTGATGTGTTTGCACTTACATGAATCTACAAAATGACTCAGATGTCAGATAAATGTAGTGGAGCAGAAGTAGGAAGTATTAGAAAATGGAAAAATACTCCAGTAAACGTGCCTGGTTACTTTCCACCACAGCTTGAGACCTGAATGTTTGTCTTTGCTGTTGCAGATCGGCACGTATCAGATGGCCGTGTGCTCCAAAGCTCACAACAAACCCTTCTACGTCGTGGCGGAGAGTTTCAAGTTCGTCCGCCTGTATCCGCTCAACCAGCAGGACGTGCCGGATAAATTCAAGGTTTGGCGTCACAGAGTTTGGTGTCATGACTTTTACTGTTGCTGTTTGTTTGTAACACGTCTTCTCCTTTCCGCCACAGTACAAAGCAGACACCCTGAAGACCGTACGGAACCTTTCAGAAGAGCATCCGATGGTGGATTACACGCCTCCCTCCCTCATCACCCTCCTCTTCACCGACCTGGGAGTCCTCACTCCGTCTGCTGTCAGCGACGAACTCATCAAGCTTTATTTATAACTCAATAAAATCCATTATCAAAAAGGTAAAGAAGTATCAAAGGCGTTTGGATTTCATGGAGTTCTGTTGAGTTTTACTTGGACAACACAGACTAAACGTCCTCCTCGCTGTCATGTGACCGTCCCTCTGTTTTGTGTCCACTTGTTAGCTGTTTCTCAAAGTCCTCCTCGCTGATTTTCCCCTTTTTTAGCTTCTTGAGGAGCCGAGTGTCATTTAAAAGCTCCTTCACATCTTCCTCGTCCACGTCCGAGCCCTGCGGGGACAGAAGATAAGATTTATCACAAGATGTAACAGTCACTGATGGTAGGCGTTTCAGTTGTTGCCCTCAATCATTATTTAATAGTTTTTTTTTTAACGCAGCAAGTGCAGCTCAGGTCATGTGACAAGTCTGAACCAATCAGCTGCAGAGGACCTGCTTACTTCTGGTTTAAAGGTCGGCCACACTGCGGCTGAAAGAGCGGCTGATTGTACTCGTTAAGAGACACCAGGAGCTCTACGACCTGCCAGGTTGTGCTAGCTAGCGTGTTCGTGCTAGGCTAAACATTTCCTGTGTGGTTCTGGTTGCTTGGTAACGGCAGGTGTCTTGGATAAAAGGATGACGGCTGCAGGGCCGGCGTTTCTCCACCTGTTTGTAGAGACAACGTCTGAACGGCCGCTAACTGTGTGAACTAACTGTGCTGTGTTTTGTAGCCTCTTCACTGCCCCCTCAGTGATCAGATATACCTCATCGTGTTTCCTCTTGGCCGCCTTCTTTTTCCTGCGTTCCTTTTTGGTCTTCTGTTTCGACCAGGACTTATTCTTGTCAAAGTGTCTCTTGGGAAACGGAGTCCTTTCTTCCTCTTTCTGCTCAGCCAGCATCTTCCTTCTCTGTTTCTCCCTGTGCTTGTCCTTGTAGCGGATGGTGTCGGTGTCCACGTTCATCTCGGCGAAACCAGGAAGCGTTTTTCCCTTCAGCTCGGGCATCTTCGGCAGGCGAAGGAGGGCGAAGGCTCGAGCGAGGGAGGCGAAGTCCAGATCTGGACGAAGACACGTAGCACAATTGTTGCGTTTGTGCTTTAAAACATACTGCAGACGTGGATCTAAGGTGGAGGAGTTTTCTACCTTTGACTCTGAAGATGAGGCTGCACTCGTGTTTGGCGTAGGCCTGAACGTATGAGACGAAGGCTCTCATGCCTCGGTCGAACATGGCGCGGTCTGCCAGAGACATGGCCTTCACTTTGGGCAACACGTCCACAACATCAGCTATCGGGGGCATCCTCTGCAGGGGGCACTGAGGAAACAACAGGAAGTGAGTTTTAGTCGAATCTCTCATCCAGTGTGTCCACTTCAGTAGCAAATATCAACAGGGAAACCATGTGACCACCATTTGTGCATCTTTAATCATGGTTCTTTAATTTAAGTACTGTTCTTAAAAGGTAACGCTGATATTTTTAAACCACGGCCCTATTTTAACACTAACAAACTAACGGATTGAGGCAGCTGTAGAAACAGCAACTCCTGTGTTCTGTGAGGTAAAATTACTGTTTTTGTGAATGGAGTCTGGTGTGTTTGGAGAGAGCGATATAACGGCTGTTTCTGGTTAAATAAAAAGGATCTAACGGGTCTCTCCTTGTAGGGATCCTTTAATTAATGCTGAGAGTTGCTCGTCTACCAGACTGTTTAGCTTGTTTGTGTTATTGTGGGACTTTGGTGTTTCACAGGGTTCATTCAGAAGTCCTGTGGTTTGCATCAATATTGATTGATTTTAGGATTTTAATACTAAACAACTCACTTTCTGGTTGATGGACAAAAAATTGACGTAGGACTCCTCCATCGGCAGCAGAAAGACGAGGGCGTTGCCTTGATTTCCGATTCGTGCCGTTCGCCCACATCGATGAACAAACGCACTGAGACAGAAACAAAAGGGGAAACAAACAACATCTGTAAGATTAGAATCACTGAAATTAGCTTTAAATTCATTTCATACAGCATGTAAACAAGTCTAAATCCATAGGATATCATTCTTTGTGTGTTATTGACCAGAAACTATCGTGTATCCATCCACCACTTAAAATAGTCCCCAGAAAAAGCACTATTTGCTCCAATTTCTATGAATTTAAATGAAACTTTCTTTTTCCAGAAATTTGAACTATATATTCATAACTTGTTTTTAAATTAATTGATGAAAATAGGTTAAAAGTTTATGTATAGTATATAAAGTATATGTAAAAAAAATCCTGAAACAGCTAGACTCTAGTTTTTAATCAGAATTTAATCAATCTGGAGCAAATAGCACATTTACTGGGGACTATTTTCAGCCGTGGATTGATACACTATAGCTTCTGGTCAACAATGGAGCTCTACGGCAGAGAGGAAGAAGAAATATATGGTTGTGATACACACACAGTAGTGTATAACCGCTCACTCACCTGGCGCTGCTGGGAGGATCATACTGCAGCACCCAGTTCACGTCGGGGATATCAATGCCTCTGGCCATGACATCTGTACACACCAATATCCCGCTGCAGCGTAACACACACACAGACGAAGACGAGTGTCAGTTAACCAGCAGACACAACTGGATCTATTGTGCCAGCGCACGAACACCAAATCTCACCTTTTCAGGGCCCGAAAGTCGGCAAAGATCTTGTTGCGTTTGGTTTTCATCTTGCCGTGGATGCAGTGGACGGTGACCTTCTTGACCAGCGTCTCCAGGGCTCGACCGTAGTACTCCACACAGGCACACGTGCTGATGATGAGATGGCAACAAGTCGCCTCGGTGAGTAACTACAGACCTGAAGAAGAACTTTTTAACCTAAAGCAGATATGGTGCAGAACCAAAGGGTAACTCAGGTATTCTTTAGACCTGAGCCCTATTTTTTACATATTGTGTAACCAGACTCCATTGACAAAAACATTAATTTTACCTCGCAGACCATTAGAGTTGCTGGTCTACTGCTGCCTTGAACGGTTAGTTTGTTTGTGGTCTTGTGTAAAACTTTGGTGTTTTAAAGGGTGAGTTTGGATCCAACACAATATTTGTGTTAGACACTATTTCACAAGGAAACTAACAGATCGAAGCAAAGGGAGTCCAGCGACTCCTGTGTTCTGTGAGCTAAAATGACTGTTTTTGTCAATGGAGTCTGGTGGGTCTAAAGAAAGTGACGTAACGTCTGTTTGTGGTTAAACCAAAAGGATCTTCCAGGTCTCTCTCTGTAGGGATCCTTTCCATGATGCTGTCACACACTTAGAACAACACTCTGAGCCTGTCAGTGGATCAAAAAAGCTCTTTTAGTGGACCTACTCTGGGACACAGTGTCATTTCTATAAACGTTCAGTCTGTCCTAAAGTACCTGAAGAAGACCAGATTCTTCTCATGCTTGTGTTGCCTTAGAAACGCCACAAGCTTGTTGAACTTGTCCTCTGCTCTACATATCTGAAAGGAGAACAAGAATTTTGGCGTCATTAGTGCAGTTTAGGCTTTGGGCTGATTGATGGGAGACGGACGTCGAGCCGAGCAGACGCACCGTGTAGTAGTTGGAGAGCCTGGAGGGCGTTTTCTGGATGCTGGTGGCAGCCACACCCTTCTCTTTGACGGTGATGCGCACCGGGTTCCTGAGGCCGGCCCTCACCAGCTTCTCCAGCTCCTGCGTCTGAGTGGCTGAAAACAAGCCTGTGCGCCTCTGTTTAGGCAGGTAGCCCAAGATGGTGTTCAGACTGGAAACACAAGCAAGAGACGCTGTTAGCGACACAAGAAAACATATGTGCGCTCATTTCTTCACCCATAACAACAAAAACTTAGTCCATACCTGGCCTCGAAGCCCATGTCGAGTAGTCTATCGGCCTCATCGAGAACCAGAACATCGAGACTCTTGACTGAGCTGGCCAAGTCCAGACCATCGGACTTCCTCCTGAACATATCCTCCAGACGGCCCGGTGTCGCAATCACAATGTTTGCCCTGAAGAAAAGGAGGTTAATACCACTCTCAGAACTTCAGTATTTTCAAGCCTGGGCCCTAGTTTTACATATTTTGGTGTCTAAATGACCTGAAAGATCCTTTTTATGCAACCAGAAACAGCCGTTATACAGCCCTCTTAAAAGCCACCAGACTCCATTGACAAAAACAGTAATTTTACCTTGCAGAACACTGGAGTTGCTGGTCCCTCGCTGCCTTGATTGGTTAGTTTGTTTGCATTATTGTGTGTCACTTAAATATTGTGTTGGATCTGAACTAACCCTTTAAAACCCCAAAGCCACACAATAACATAAACACACTCACAGATTGAGGCAGCGGTAGACCAGCTACTCTAGTGGTGTTCAAGGTAAAATTACTGTTTTTATCAATGGAGTCTGGTGGCTTTGAAGAGAGCGGCATAACGGCTGTTTCTGGTTAAACAAAAAGGATCTTTTTACTCTTTTAAAAGGTCAGACTAAAATGTTATTGTTAGAACTAATCAGTCTTGTTTTATATGACTCACACCACCACATCACATACCCTTGATCCTTGAACTTCTCCACATCCTCTATCGGGTTAGTGCCACCAATCAGTAAAATCTGCCTGAAACACACACACACACACACACATTAAACATTAAAACATGATAATGTGAAATAAAACACTTTTTGACAAAATAAAACCACTTTGTTGGGATAAATTCAGCTCCTCTTTTGTGACTTTGTACGTACGTAAACTCTGGAAACTTCCTGATGAACTGCGCCATCACTTCGCTGATCTGCAGGGCCAGTTCTCTCGTGGGAGTGACCACCAGGGCGCCGACCTGCAGAGAAACACTGTGTGTGTAAACCGCCAACGCTCTCAGGAGGTTTAAAAGCTCCAAAGTCGTTGGTCTCATCCTCACCTGCATCTTCTTCAGCTTTTCCTCCCTCTTCAGGAGCAGCTCTATGATGGGAATGACGAACGCCAGCGTCTTTCCGCTCCCAGTCACCTACAAACACACGACCTTTAGCGAGCGGCACAGGAAACACTGAAGGATTTGTACTGAGGTACAGTGTTTGAGAAAATATCCTTGTTGCACTTTTACTGGTGTTGAAGTGTTGCAATACTGCAGTATTTCTTGCAGTAATAATAAAAGCAAGTACTCAGAAGTACTACAGTTAAAATACTCCATTACGAGTAAACGTACAGAAGCATCATCAGCTAAATGTACCATAGAGTTTTATAAAATATAAATATATATGAAATGATATTTGTTATTACTAACAAACACGTGTTGGGATATTTCAATGTTGCAGTTCTACTTTGTGTACTACTGGGTAGATTGGTACTGTAGTACTGCATCATATTATACAACAATATCATGTTTTTTTAAGAGAAAAGTAGCTAAAAAATGTAGTGGAGTAGATCTATACAGGAGCGTTACACTGAAGTACTACAGCAGGGGTGTCCAAACTACGGCCCGCGGGCCAACTGTGGCCCGTGGTCCAAGTTTCATTGGCCCGCAGGAAATTCTAAAACTGTATTGGAATGCGGCCCACACATGGAACTGTGTTGTACTTCTTAGTCTCACCACTAGGTGCAGTAACTGTCTTGAACGAGGCAGCTTCTCTATAAAATGAGTAATCGAAGAAGAAATGTGCTACAGGTGACCCAAAATGGCAGAATTAAGGAAACGTAAGAGAGCAAGTGAGTGTTGGAAGTTTCAGACGCGTGTGCGATGAGAGCACAGCTGATAACTAATGAAGATCACTTCTGCATTACGGAGGAGCTGCTTGATGTTAGCAGGTTAAAGAGCACCACGACAGGTGAGGATGTGTTTGAAGCTGTGCCAGGTGCAGTTGGCATGATGGGACTTAAATGGGACGAGCTGTGTGGAGGGATGAAGGATGGGGCTCCAGCTGGGACAGGTGAGCGCAAAGGAATCTACGGTGTCCGCTGAGGGTCAAGAAAGTGGAGGTAAGGCTGTTAATTTGAGCACCAGGGCTCTAACACAGACTATTTCAAGCTTCCCTCTCTGATGCTGATGCTGGTGCTGCTTCTAGTGAGTGGCCCTTTGTATGTTTTTCTGTATGTGGACACCCCTGTTCTACAGTAAAGAAACAGTATGTTAACATTATACTTTACTTAAATGTATTTATTTATTTATAATGAACTTTATTTGTACTTACCGCCTCAGCAGCCACATCTTTGTTCCGCATGAACAGCGGGATACAAGCAGACTAGGAGAAACACATGAGGATAACAGTGTTTATTCCACTGACATGAGATGTTCGGTGTCCGCTGCAGGCAGGTCTGAAGAGTTCTTCTTACCTGGACAGGTGTCATGTGGGTGAATTTCAGCTCCTCGAGCGTTTCTAAAATGTTGTCGTTGAGTTTAACAGGTAAACTCTCCCACGTGCCGTCTGTCGTGTTCTCCATGCTGGGCTTTTATTCCACCATTAAGTGTTTACAGTATTATGCTAACGCTGCTAGCCGCCGCTGCGCTGCCTCCCCTCTGCTCTCCACGCTGCTCCGACTTCCGGGTACGCTGATGTCTACAAACCGGGTAGGAACTGGAGCACGGCCATGAGAATCGTTCCGTGCACTCGTGTATTTTTATTTTTTATGTGTCTTTTTAATTGAAATAAATAATATAACAGTGGTGGAAGAAAAAACAGTGCATTTACTTAAATAAAATTACTCATTAATTAATGATTATAACGTAAATGTTGGTGATTTTGACAGTTTGTGATAAACTGGCACTGGTGGAGAAAGTATTCCAATGCTTTACTGTGGTAAAAGTATTAATATCGTGCCATAAAATACTCTGTTACAGGTAAAAGTCCTGCGTTGAACAGTATTATCAGAAAATTGTACTAAAGTAAAAGTACTCTGTGTAGAAAAGTGTCCCCTGTGACTTGCTGTATTATTATATATATTCTATCAATAAATTATTATTCATCATCATTGATGGAAAAGCAGGATTTTACTGTTGAAGCTCATTTTGAACTATTTAGTATCAAAGCTGCAGCTGATGATTATTTTCTCTATCAATCCATTGATTGTTTGTTTGGTTTGTAAAAATGGTGAAACTAGTGAGAAATGGCTTCACAAGAGTGGCTCCTTCACAACGCCTGCTTTGTGAGCATAAAAATGATCAGTAATAATTAGCTAAATCTATTGTCTGGCAATTGTTTCAGCTGTACTTGTACATTTTCATATGTTAACATGTCTGCTACTTCTACCCAGTTTAACCGTCTAATCAAGTTAATCTGTAACAATGCATCATAATTCATAGGTTTTTGATGGAAGATCTTAATATACAAAGGTCAGTCACTTGTAAGTTGTCAGTAAAGAGTAAAAGACCTTAGTAAATATTCTTATAATGATGTTGCACTTTTTTGTAGTAAAAAGCACATTTATCTCTGAAATGTAATAAAATAGTTAATTGGCATTAATGAAAATTAATGAAATACAACCATCACAAAACTGTGTGTGAGGTGCTTAAGTAAAAAAATTATTTCTTCCCACAGAGCACTTAAAACACTATTATACTAGTATTAACTGTACTATAGGTCTCCATTAATAATCATTTCTGATGTAATAAAGTAAACCAAAAGGGACTCTTCAAATTATTTGCAGTAAATAAATCAAGTATAAAGTGCATTTTGTCCTTCTGTCCAATGTAGTGGAGAACCTCAAAATTGTTAAGTACTTACAGAGCTGTAGTTTAATTCCACGCTTTCCTTGGATCAGACGAATCGCAGCCAAACGTTCCCAATAAGACATCCAAGTAATTGTACAGAATATTGGCTTTATTATGAAACCTGGGGCTTTTTCCACAGACAAACCATTCTACATTTGTACAGATCCATTTATCAGATTTTGCTGTAATCACAAAAAGGAAGAGACTGTGTACAGAGCAGTTGACCTGCCTGAGCTCACCAAAGATTGTTTTTAATACAAAACTGGAGCAAACTCAGTGACATGCCATGTTGCAGCCGTGTGCTGGATGTAAAGCTGCTGCCTTAGACGCGAGCTCTCGCCTCGTTTGTAGAAAGAAAAAAAAAGGTAAACGATATTTATTCATTTGAAAGGCATCATCCAAACAGTTGCATGTCACTGGATGTGCTCCAGGAGAAACGGACAGTTCAAAATTGTATACAATCATATAATTTAAAACTCCCAACCCCAACAAAATAACTATAGAAGCAACTAAAGCACACAGCAGTCATTAGGTGTCAGACCCCCCCACCCGCCCACCCAGCCTCAATCAACATGTAACATGTATTTCAGTATTTCTCTTCACTTTGGAGTTGCACTCCAGTTTAAAACCCAGCCCCCGTCTCAGCTCTTCAAGGTCTGTGAGTGTTGAACTCAAGTGTTTGAAAATTAAATCAACTCGTGCTCCAAGGAACCTAAAGCACCCCTGTTACTTTCTGAACTACATAAGGAGTCGTGTTTCCCTGCAAATGATGTCAGGTGAAGCCCCCCCACCCACCCACCCACCCACCCGCGGCATGGATCGCGATGAATCAACACACAGAGCTAGAAGCTGTACAGGTTCCCTTAAAGACCAGCTGCAGTGTAAAACCTTCAGATACTTCCATGTATATCAGGAGTGCAATTTGTTGTTTGAGAGCGTTCACATGTGCAGATATCACATATCTGCCACTACGTCGTCTGACTTGGCTTTGACACTGGAAACAAAACCTCCTGCGTCTCAAGACAAACAAGAAAAATCTAATGATTTTCTCTTGTTTGTCCTATTTCATCATAGGAGAAGGGTCCTATTAATATCTTAATACAGGCTACATTCCCCTGTGGTGACTCCACACATGCCTAGCAAATTTATGTGCATTTCTAACTCTTTCATCTGCCTGCTTTTACTTAAAATCATGAGCCTCACAGTCACTCAGAGGCAAAACTATACTGGCAAGTAATTGGTACTTAAATGTAATTCTCAAAACAAAACCAAAAAAAAGAAAAGAATGAAAATTGACATCTTACCCAGAATCTTTTGGCCAGTCGTTCCAAACAAACACTAATTACATTTATAGAAGGAACCAAACAGGTAACAGGGGGACAGAACATCTGAGATCCGTTCATATGTAGGCTTTACTCAAAACTGCCAGTCTCATTTCCAGAGTGTGAATAACTGTCTTGGTGTTGGAGAAAACAGTGGAGGACACAGAGGGATCATTTAATCGCACTAAACCACTCGCCGTACTTCAAAAAATCTCTTCAGGTAGTAAATCTGTCCGAGTGTCATTGCAACCAGAACCAGAGCTTCGAAGAACGACCACAGCACCACTCTGCTGTTTGTGTTGTCGTTGACTAGAAAGGAGAAGAAGAGACCGTGAGTGAACTTACTCTCAAACGACCAAAATAAAACCTGTTCTTTACACGTAACCTTATCGGCTCGGGACTCACTTGCTCTGTGTATCCTCTCGCGAACCTCCATGTACTCCTGCTCATGCTTTACAGCTGTCATGGCAACCGCCAGCTCGTTGATCATCTCCTCCAGCTTGTTTTGGTGGGCTGAAACAGGTAAAAGTGAGCATCAGTGATGAGCCACGACACATTTATTGTGCTAAAAAAACACATGCATGAGGTATGCAGTAACATGCATGACAGGTTTACAGTCGTGATGCATGTCGCAGGTGATGCCATCCCATCACCAGAGACATTTATAGTTTCTACATGTTCTCACTGTGCAGACAGTCAAAACATTCCCAAACATCACAGCTTCCTGTGCGCAGTAAAAATGCACAATATTAGTTTATACTACAGAAACAACACTGGTTAGAGAAAACTCTGCAGTGCATCACAAACTCAAACGTATATTTCACAACAGCAGCTGAGCCATAGCCTGCCCTGTGCCCTACCATCCCAGCTGTCACCACCTACAACAGGAGAAGAGTGCCCAAGATAAAGTCAAAGAGGGGAAAGAATCTATCAAACATGATCAACAACAGAAGAATACAGACAGAAACACTGGTGTGCACCCTGTATGGTCCATGTGGGAGGATGCTGAAGTGTGTGGATGTAGATTTTTTTAATCTATATGCATTAACCCCAACACACACTCCCTTTGTGTACCTTCTGTCTCCATGTCTTGGCCTTTGGGGGCTTCTCCGATATCAATCGTGAACATGACGATCTTGGGTGTCATGGTTGACATCTTGTTGCTGAAGCAGAACTTGTAGGTTCCGTCCATGTGTGCTGCCACAGAGTATTTCCCACTGGACTCTCTGTCGCCTTTGTAGATCTGCTTACCATCGGGCCCTGTTATCTGGGAGGGACACAGAGAGAAGATGTCTGAGTGAAGATCACTGCTGGATATCCAGTGCAGGCATATAAAATGACAGGACTGCTTATAGCATATGGCACCAACATCTCTGTGCATTAAGCATTCATTTGCACATCAAATCATCACTAAGGTTGTACAGAAAACACGTGAAAAGAGGATTAGCACCGTTACATCTTGAAATGTAATGCTATTAGATACTCAAACAGTGTATTAGCTGCATAGTTAGCTAGCATAACTCAACCGGACACAATGCTAACGTTGCACTTCCTGAGTCGTTATGAATAACTCAATTAGCAGCTTCACGTATTTGACATCAGGATGCTAGCCGAATAACGCCCCTGTAATCAATACATCCAAAAATAAAATGTTTTTGGGTTAAACAGTGAGTTAACGACCATCAACCTGGAGAGCAACTATTTTCACTTGACGTTACGTAGACGGCGGCAGCTAGCTAGCGAGCTAACTAGCTTTAGCACAGGCCTCTGTATCACAGTCGCAGCTTAAATAACTAAAAACAGATATTTCCCAGAAGTTAGGTAGCTGGTTTATTATCTCAGGGAAGTATCTCACCTCAACATCGATATCCAGGAAGCCGCCTTCGGCCACCTCAAACATGAGGCCCATCTTTGTGCCGGAGTTGACCCGCTCGTAGAAGCACTCCTCGGCATGGGCGTCTATGCTAACGAAGTAGCCGGACGCAGTGGCAGACAGGACGGCCAGCAAGACAACCAGCTCCGACACGGTGAACATGATTAAAACGTGTTATAGCGGGCGTCGCACCAGGTCTGGGGGCGTCGAGAGAGTCCCTGCTTCGGTGTAGCCTGCAAGGAGAGCAAGGATGTCCGTGTGAGCAAGTGAATTGTTGCGGGAGCGGAGCCGCATCAGCCTGAGCTGCTGTGTGCTGATCTCTGACTGCCACGTACGGGCTTAAACGGCCACCGGCGAGGGACAAAATTAATCCAGTGCGATGCGCAAATTCTGTCAAAATGAAACCCAAAGCCACTTTCCACTATTTTACTTCATTAGTCAGGAAATAATGTCACAATCATGCCAAAATGACTTTATTACAGTCTATTTTATATTATTTTATACTATCAGTTATTTATATTCATCAGGTAGAATTTATTTGTCTTATATATGCACATATGGGGGTTGTATATTTATGTTTATCATGTAATTATGTTATATTTTTGATCTTTAATCTATTTTTTGCACTCTCTTTTCACATTGGTCTTACTTTTCAGTTCATCGTATCTTACTACATTTGAATGTAATAGCAGACCTTGGTGCTACATGATAAATCTTATTAATTGGTACTAATTCCAGACATGCTGTATATACTGTATACATCCATATCTTGTCTTGTCTTATGTTTATAATGGAACCTGTGCAAAGTCAGCCATATTTATTCCAGCATCTTTGCACTCTGCGTCATTGCACTGCTGTCTTCTTCACATCCTTTGTTATGGTTTCTGCGTATCCACCTTTATATATGTTTTATATAAATTACACTGTACATAGAGTGTACGCTTATTTTCAAGTTGAATTGTGTGTTTACTTTGTTTAACCTTGTTGTTCTTGTCTCCAAAGTCACTTTACTTGTGTGTTTGAACAAGCAGTGCAATATTTAATACACAGTACACATGAGGAGAACCAGAACATGTCGGAGCATTTCTGGCCTATGATAGGTGAGATGGCTGAATGTGTTATAGATGTAAAGAAACAATCACCTGATCTATTTTCTTTACTTTTCTCTGAGGAGAAAACCTGTCCAGCAGCGATCAAAGACACCTTTTGTTCATAAATCAAACATGAGCCAGCCTATAAGCACATTTGATAGTTGCTCCCCACCTGAGCCGCCTCACGTCAGGAGGGTATTTTTAGAAAACCTGCAGCAGGCGAACGCGTGACAAGTACCACTGGATCATATCTTTGTCTGCGCTGCCTTGTGGCATTAGAGAGTCTCCACACTGTGCCAGGCAGTGACACACTGGTGCTCCACTGAAAGGGCCACAGCAGCATGTCACAAGTGCTTAGCGCAGTTTTCAGATGGCAGCTACGCTTAGTTAAAGGCAAAGAAGCTGAGATGAGCTGAGAAGTGGAAGCTCAGCAAGTTCCTTCTTGATTATATTGTTTTGAATGCTAGAAAAAATACAAAAAATAAATAAAAACTTGAAACCTCTTCCCATTGTCCAGGCTCATCTGTTAGTAAATATATTGTTTCTGGTCATTTATGTTGCTTTGGAAATCATGGTTGAATTTACTGTTAGAGAACCAGGAGACATATGTCGCATGTAATGTATTATTTCTTAAATAAGAATTACAACTTCCATATTTTTGGCTCCACATATGTGTGCATCTCCACATTTTTCTGTTCATTATAACAATGAAAACTGGCATTAAGTAGCTGCACGATGCTTCTGACTGAACTTGCTGAACCTGCACAGGTAAAGCTCCATCATGAGCAACACATTCATGCCAAAAAAGGTCCTGCAATAGACCAGAGGTGGAAGAGAGACATGCAATTAAGCATTTATCATGTATCATTCAGCATGATCAGCAGTATGGTACTACTATGGTAGTATGGTAATGTCAAAGATAGTACTTGTGGTTTAAGTTAAAGATATAACTGAGAGGTTTCTTGTGGTGTTTCTAATTGAAGGTGTTTTGTAACGTCTCAGTTTGACTAGTAAAGGTTACACTCTAAAAGACTGTAGTTAAAGGCTATGCAATTTAATAAAAACATTTATTTGTTGGTTATTTGACTAACTCTGGAGCCAAATCTGTGTTTAATTTTTCTATTTTACTTTATTAGCTCAGATATACTCTCAACTTAAGGGAAAAAACAATAACAATTTAAAAAATAAATTAAATTAAAAACTAAGCTAGTTTTAAATCAACCCATTAGTCCAGGAAAGCAAATTTCATCATTAAAAAAATAATAAATAAACTATTTTACGTCCTCCACTTTTTCTGTTGGCGTGATCACGTGATCACGTGCGGTCTCCGCGGTGGGCAGCGGAATGTTGACGCCAGCGCGGCAGATGTAAACGCGGCAGACGCCAGCGCGGCGGCCCCCCTTTGCCGCTGCGATCGTAAAATAACCCCTTAAAGGAGCATGCGCGGAGCGAAAGCGGCAGGACGCCTTAATTTATGTCACACCGTTTGCCGGACGGGCCGAGCTGTGTTGGCTTCGCCTCGGAGGGAGCGGAGCGGCGCGGCGGCGAAGAACGGCCGCTCAGGGTGGAAAAAACCGCGCACCCTGTATTTTGTCGCATGTTTGGTGACGTCCAATAATCGACTCGCTCTGAAGTCTCCGGGGCCGAGGCCTACAGAGTTTTTTTTTTTTGTAACACTTGCTCTTAAAATTGAGTTTCGATGCCCAGATTTCGGTGCCCGTTTTGACCGGGTGTGAGCCGATGAAGCACTTTACTCCGTGATCGAAGCAGAAACGGTCGGAAACGTTAGCCAGCTAACTGTAGCTACTGCTAACTGCCAGCGAGGAAGTGAGGAGCGAAAAAAAATGACATCTCGGAGGTAAGTTAAAGAGGGGTGGGCTGGAAAACAATGTCTGCTAGCTGAGCTAAGCTAACTTTAACCAAACTCAGCTGTTCTGGGCGCTGCTGTGTCCGTAAACAAGCCCTGAGTGTGCCGACGGTTCTGGAAAAAACACAGATGGCAGCTAGCATCTAACTAGCATACACCGGCAACTTAACGCCTGAGCCCGGTGTGTTTAGGTCCGTAAACAGCGTTAGCACTGACTTATTTACTCAGCAGAAAGTAGTTCTAGTGGTGCAGTTGCAACGTGGAGACCCAGGAAGACAACACCAGGCAAATAAAGCACAGACATACAGACTAATAGTCAGTTTTAGCAGCATGAAGACGTGGAAACACTACACTGTACTCACAACATGCAATTAAAGGACACAGAGCAAACACTGGTCGGCTCTCCTGCAGCACTGATTTCCAAACAGTAGTAAAACTAACTTAACAAAACAGAAACTGTGATCCAATGAAGGAAAATGCTCATCTGCTTGTAGATCCTGCTGTGACTATGTTGTGATTGTGTGGAAAAACCAGATAACAAGTGATGCAAAGGGTTGAAATAGCAGAAGTAAAGGATGAAACTGTCAGATTCAGCTGCTGTGTGAATGCAGGATTTAAGCCAAATAACCTAGAAATTCTCAGTTCAACTGTAGGAAGAAGTTAACGGTAACAGTATGACCCTTTTTATGAATTATGGTGGAAATAGCATCCAGATTAAAACCAGTGCAAATGAGCACGCCTGAGCTGCAGGGGTACCTTAGGTAGTAAAGGTTGGGACCCCCTGTCTTAAAGGATGGAGGCCTGAATGGTGTGAGAAAGAAGCACAGACACAAACCAGACAGACGGACAGTCCTGGGAGAAAAGAACTGTGTTATACACTACTCACTAAAAGTTTGACTTTCAGGTGAAATATATGGAAAATGTAAAAAGTGAATGCTACAGTGATATTATATCATGAAAGTAGGGCATTTAAGTAGAAGCATGCACTGGTAATTTCTTCATCTTAAACAATTTATTGAAAGAAAATCTACCAACAGTGGTAGGTATACCACAACAAAAGATTTTCAGTGCCTCAATAAATTGGGATGTGGCCAAAGGACGTCCACTCCTCTCCTTTCTGTGACTCTTCCAGTCTCTGTATCACTGTTCCAACCTCCTGATGACACTCTGTGACCCTCTAAGCTCAGTGAACACCTCCGTCTGAGGACTTCCTGTTTGAAGCCTCCAGTGTTGAGGTGCTGCTGATCAACTGTTAGGTGTCGTCTTGGTCTCATGATGTCAGAATGTGAACAGCAGGATGAGGAGGACTGTTTAAATACCAATTCTAACTGAAGCAGGAAATGTATTGGTGGATTCATGGATCAAACCTGTTGTGAATGTTGCTGTTAAGCTTCTTGTTAGAGAACAGCAGCTGGTGCAGAAAGTACTGAGACACTGAACAGTTGGACATGTGCATTCAAAAGTTTAGAGAAGGTCACATTAAGTTCACCTGGAAAGGTTAGAATGTATTTTAGGTTCATCCTGAAATTTCACCTGAAAGCTGAATATCCCTGACTTTTAGTGAGTAGTTTATGTGCGATATAATTCATGGTCAGGTGTGTTTGCTGCGGCTGCAAGACAGTTGTGCACAGTGTCAGAAACTATAACTATTATTCTCTCCATACTAATCATTGCTGTGCTCCTCTCTCAGGTGGTTTCACCCCAACATCACAGGTGTGGAGGCAGAAAACCTCCTGCTGACTCGAGGAGTGGATGGGAGCTTTTTGGCCAGACCCAGTAAGAGTAATCCAGGAGATTTTACCCTCTCAGTACGGTAAGTGCAAGTGCAGCGTCACCACAGGAGACAGTCTGATACTGTGTGAACACGTCAAGGCTCCAAATAAACCTTCTGGTGCTTTTATTTTATTGTGCTTGAGAGGTGACAGCAGAAACCAAAGAGCCTTGAGCACCAGAGTTATTTATACATTAGGTTCTCTTATTTTGAAATGATGCCTGTGTATTATAGAGGCTCTTATTTCATGGTTTTTATCAAACTTTATTTGATAGTATTTTTCAAAACTGCTTTATAAGTGTAAGGTGGTGTAGCGACCATTTGTCAAACATGGAATCAAAGGGCCACTGGTGCATTGTGGGTATGTGATTCCTGCAGGCAAAAGAAGTCCATTTTCCATTCAGACTTTTTGTCGTAAGGTGACGCTTTATTTTCTCCAACATGCAAGCAGACAAAATAACAAAGAAGTCACAGCTCATGATGCCTCTGTTGCGCTTGTAAAAAAAACCAAACCAAAACAAAACACAGGCTCACCCAGGTGCATGCTGGTCCAAAATAGCAGTCAGACGAAACTAAATATGCTGAACAAGAAAATCAACAAATAACCAGCAAAAGAAAAGACCATTAAAGCTGAAGACATGGAATAATCCAACAACAAATACAAAGTAGGGTAGCCATCAATGGATACAGAGGGTTATGATAATAAAAAGTTAAGTTTTTTTAAAGATATGATCCAAATGTAAACAAAAAGTTAAAACCACACGTCAAAAAACAGAAACAATCAATCAGCAATCAGTCCCAAACTGATCAACAGCCGCTGCTGCTGTGAACTCTAGACAGAAAGTAGATCCAGTTTGTTTGCTTAAATCTGTAGCAGTTGTAAATGTTGCAGTAAACATGGCTGATGTGTTGTTGTGTAGTGATTGTGCACCAATAAGGAGATAAAAAGCATCACTGGTCAGATAGGAAAGTGTTCTTATGGTTTCCTTTTTTAAATGAGTGTTAAATGATGAATCATACTGTGTGATCTGTAGGCTCGCTCATCTAATGCTGCGCTAATAAACATTTTTATGAAAACAAAGGACTGAAAAGAGTCATCACCTGCAGGTCCCCCTCAGCTCTGCGGAGCATTTGAGTCTATTTTGGATCATTGTTTTGGTTTTGTGGTTTGCACACTCTGGTCTGGTTTGTTTCCAGCAGCAGCAGGAAGCTGTTTAGCACGAAAAGGTGCCGATGAATTCACTAATAAACAACCAGACATAGTTGGTGACTAGCTGGTGAACATGTAGCAGCCTCAGAGTCAGACCGTTCACTCAGGAGTCGTTTCAGATGGAACCAGAGCTCAAGTGAGATAAAAGCTTATGCTGCTCCGTCTCTGCTGGGTGTGTGAACAGGCAACTGTTTGTCCAAACAGCTTTACACGATGAGATGATGTGTTTTCAGCTTCATCCGCCGTCCCGAAGGGGGGGGGGGCCTGTAAAATCAATGAACGCAGCTTCAAAACGTGCTGTAAGATTCACGTTATTAATTGATGTTGGAATAAAGGTCCTCGCACTGAATTCCCCTCCATGTTAAGTATGAGCTTTGCTGAGTGGTGGTGGGAAACCAGCGTTATCCAAATAAGGAAGACCAACGTTTCACTAATACAGAGAAGTGTGCGGTTTTATCTCGGGGCCCGTCGAGTCATAAATTTTTCAGATGAAGTATCATTAACTCAGTCCAGCTGATGTAGCCAGTGTTATTTTTGTAACAGTCTCATATTTTAGCCGTACGCTCTCTCATCTCGCACCATATTTACTTCCTATGGAAACAAAACAAGTCCTGCTCCTCTTGTGGAAACCGAGACGTTTCCACAGGGAGGAGAGTCCCCGCTGCTTCAGACCAGCACATGTTTGTCTCCTCTTGTGCACGTTGTGCCAGACTTAACCAGAAGTCGTTCAAAGTTAAACGCTGCTGTGCTTCAGATCTGCCACAAGTTCTTCTTTTTCTGTTTTCCGAGATAATGTTGGTCACCTCCAGTGACTCAGCAAAGTTTATGCCGTCTAGCTGGTTTGTGTCACAAAAGAAAAAAAGTGGCGTTTTCCTTTAAGATCTACATTCGCTAACATTGAATCTCGTGTCATCACTCTGCCTTTTTATACTCTCACAGTTTATTTTTTCCTTTTGTCTCTCACCTCTTGGAAAGAACAGATGGTACCCGTGCTGTTAGTGGTGCTTATGACTGTGTTATTTAGCAATTAGCTCATTTTAATGATAAAACATGAAACCGGCATCACAAGGGCAGAAAGATTATTATTATCATTACACATATGATTTATATTTCATCATTGATGACTTTTAGTTCCTTAGTGGTTTGTAGTTTTTGTGCTGTTATGATCCTGTCTTGGTTTTGTTTTGTCTTTATTGCACATCATCATTATTTACTACTTCTTACATTTAGTTTTATCACTGTAAGCAGCTGATCCTTTCACCAATAGCTTCAGTTATGCTGGACCAGTCATTTTCTGTCTAAATATGGACTTATGACTCTCCAACATATTTGGATATTATCATCCACATTTAACTAATTTATTGATAATGCTACAGTGAAGATACTTCACAGAAAGGTTTGGTTCTTTTCCAAGTTCAAGTTTTTTTAAGGAGCGAACCTAAGCTTCCTGTCAGAGTCTGTCTGTGTCCCCGATGATGACGCTCTTGCCCCTGACGGCGACATTTCTCTAAACGATTGTGCTTTTTTCCGCAGGCGAAATGGAGCCGTCACCCACATTAAGATCCAGAACACAGGCGACTACTATGACCTTTACGGCGGGGAGAAGTTTGCCACCCTGGCAGAGCTGGTGCAGTATTACATGGAGCATCACGGGCAACTGAAAGAGAAAAACGGAGATGTTATCGAGCTCAAGTATCCGCTCAACTGTGCGGACCCCACCTCAGAGAGGTGAGTGCTGTTCTGTTTCTGTGCTTGAATTTCCATTTTCTCTGAGAAACTAGAGTTTGAGATCCTTTTGAAGTCTATGGAAGCTTAGAAACACGTCCTTAAGTTACCCAGCTTAACCCAACATGCCTCACATCACTGCGAGCCCTGGTGTGAAAATGTGCTTTTTTTTGGCTAAGAAAGAGGAAGTGTGTGTGTGTGTGTGTGTGTGTGTGTCTCTGTGTGTGTGTGTGTTTATAGATCTATGTTCCCACAACATTTGTCCACGTTTCCTTTCCCCCACATAACATATGTGCAGATTTAACTGCCAGCTGATGATGTTATTTAAGAAAAGTATGCACCAGTGAGAATACACTCTCCCACAGAAAATATGCTGTTTATATAATGTATGTTGATTTTTATTTTTTGGCTTTTCAGTTGCGTATAATTCACACACTTTGTAATCTGTGTTACCCGTTCTTACAACAAACCAAAGGACAAGATAAGACTGGAATAATCATTAATGAAATAAAAACTAATAACAGAGAAATAACTAAGGATATTTTCTAACAATGAGGTAGCCTGCCCGTAGCTTAAGCTGTAATTGAAACAAATGATTTGGTAGCAGTGCAGCAGGCAGGTGGTGGACTGGAACAAAACAATCCTAATAGGTCACCTGAAGTGGAGGCTCAGCCTCGTACAGACTCCCCTGTGGTTTTCTAACGAAGGCGCTCCGCTGCACCTCCACTCCTGTCAGAAGAAATTAGTTGTTGAATGTAATATTAGGTGCTTTAGGCTTCAGGCAAAACGAGCAGTGGCACTACATGACACATGGAAGGCCGCGTGTTTAATGAGTGAGGTGATTGATGCTTTGATAACGAGACGAGACGTGTCAGGATGAATCTGATTCAGCTCAGCAGGCGATTGATTGATTTATCAGAGCGGCGTCAGGATTAAAGAAAACCATCCGAGATGAGAGAGAGACACAAACAGGTGGTGACGATGGAGGGAAAAAAAGTCAAGCTTGATAATAATCAACTTCACTCAGGTCTTATTCAAGAATCTAGAGTCTAATAGCCAAACTATTTCCAGGGGAAATCAGTGGGACATCACAGCCTGCCAGTCCATAACTTTGTTTGTCATGTTTCCCCCAAGAAATGTCACAGCTGAGCTGGAAAAGCACCCAGAAATACCCCTCTGGTTCTTCTGCACTGAAGGTTAATGTTATGTCTCACATACATATAAGTGTATTTATATTTAGTTATATAAGTGGGGATTTTCCACGTCCGCTGTAAGACGCTGCAGGAAACACTGTTCTTTAATTGTATATTGATCAAATGTTAAGAAATGATATGTTTCAGTTCCCTGAAGGCAGTTTGCAACTAGATGACACGTCTCCTCCACATGAGGCTTTTTATAATCAACACATCTTGTTTGATTTATAATCTGAAGACTGAAAAAAGTCCATCACAGTTTCAGCGTCTCAAAATAACATTAAAAATCCCCCAAATATTTAGTTTATTATCATAGAAGACGAAGAAAACCAGCAAATCAGACAGATTTTCAGCATTAAATGGTTGTTTTAACCATCTGTACAGTCAAAGCTCTTCATGCTTTTAGCTACACTTTTCTGCTGCAGCTGCTACCTGAGGATTTTATGTACTATTTTGATTCTAATCCAGATCTTGTAATGTTCATTTACAGACTAATAGTTTGCCTCGGTAACATCCAGTCTCAGCAGTGAGGAGGCTGATGCAACTCACAGAAAAACCTTCTTGCCCTTAAAACCAGTACAGATGGGTTATTCTCTGAAGTCTTGATAAAACTATAACACACACACACACACTCTTTAACTACAATAAGGGTTAGGGTTAGAACAAATAGACTAGTGTGAGGTTTGGGGTTGATATGATGATGGTGATGAATATGATGTAAGCAAAGAGAGATCACGTTAAAGCAGTAAGACACTACTACATGAGAAGCAGCATCAAGTCCAGTATGTTACAGCTATGGGTGTTTTTGTCAGGTGGTTCCACGGGCACTTGTCGGGCAGGGAGGCTGAGAAGCTGCTGACGGAGAAAGGAAAGAACGGCAGCTTCCTGGTGAGAGAGAGCCAGAGCCACCCGGGGGACTTCGTTCTGTCTGTCCGTACAGGAGACGACAAGACGGACAGCAGCGACAGCAAACCCAAAGTCACTCACGTCATGATCCGCTGCCAGGTAAACACACCCTCAGCACCAGGGACTGCTACGTGTCTGTGTGTGAAAATATTCTTAACGTAACGTACACTGACCTCCCACGTGTTGACTGAAGTACCTCACTTCAAATAATCCAAACTATCCCATTAAGTTCCTGTAGTGGAAGAGGCCTGAAGCTACAGTCTGACTTCTCACACACACACACAAAAAAAAGCTTCCATGAAATGTTCGGAGATGTGGAGAAAGTACAGCAGCCAGGTTTCTACAGGGCATGTAAAAGCATGCATGGAAACGTTTTGATCGTCTGAGACCGCTCCGTCGTCCTCACGTGGCTGTTTCTTCTTCTTCCTCAGCATGACCTGAAGTACGACGTGGGCGGAGGGGAGAAGTTTGACTCCCTCACTGACCTGGTAGAGCACTACAAAAAGAACCCCATGGTGGAAACTCTGGGCACCGTGCTTCAGCTCAAACAGGTACCTCCCGTGTGAGCTTTTGCGGGCAGCATTTCCTGATTGTAACTTCTGCGCTGACTCCCGCTCTCCTCCCCAGCCCCTGAACACTACTCGTATAAACGCTGCAGAGATTGAAAGTCGAGTTCGGGAGCTGAGCAAACTAGCGGAGGCCACAGACAAAGTCAAACAAGGCTTCTGGGAAGAATTTGAGGTGAGTGGCTCTGTTGTTTTGTCATTCGGCAGCTCACCTGCCCTAGTTTGTGTCTGCGTGGTAGTTTTTTTTTCTTCCCTGTGTGGAAACAGCGTGTTGAGATGTGACTCTCTCTGTCTCTGTTTCTCCGTCCAGACCTTACAGCAACAAGAGTGCAAGCTGCTCTACAGTCGCAAAGAGGGCCAGAGAGCAGAGAACAAAAACAAGAACAGATACAAGAACATTCTGCCTTGTGAGGAACCCCGGCTGCTCTCTCACTATAACAGCCGATCGATTTAAACAGTGCGGGGGGGTTTTCAGAGGGGACTGACTGTCCTGTTTCTGTTTCTGTTCCCAGTCGACCACACTCGGGTGGTGCTGAATGACAGGGACCCAAATGAGCCAGGCTCTGACTACATCAACGCCAATATCATCATGGTAGTATCTGCTGTCATGGTAAACTCCCTTCATCCTCAGGGAACACACACACACACACACACACACACAATCTATTCTGTACTTAATAATATGTAGATCTATAAGATGCAGAATTGTGTTTTCGGACAGTTTTTGCTCTTGTTTTGGCTCTTTGTGCTGCGTTTGTGCTCATTTTGAGCAATCAGCTGACTGTCATGTCCGCCTGTGTGTGTGTGTCTGTGTGTGTCTGTGTGTGTCTGTGTGTGTCTGTGTGTGTCTGTGTGTCTGTGTCTGTGTGTGTGTGTGTGTGTGTGTGTGTGTGTGTGTGTGTGTGTGTGTGTGTGTGTGTGTAGCCGGAGCTGGACTCAAAGTGTAACAGCACCAAGGTGAAGAAGAGCTACATCGCCACTCAGGGCTGTCTGCAGAACACCATCAGTGACTTCTGGAGGATGGTGTTTCAGGAGAACTCGAGAGTGATTGTCATGACCACCAAAGAGGTGGAGAGAGGAAAGGTGAGCACAGCGCTTCCACGCTGAACCGAGACTTAACGGAACATTTTACCCATTTCGTGTGTTCCGTTTGTAGTCCTGAAGCTGAGGGACATTGTTTCATCAATATATTTATGATACATCTGCAGTTTATTGACACCAGGTTTTGGTGTCAGCTGCAGTTTGGACCTGATTCTATTATTTATTTGTTTGGTCCACCAAAAAAAAAAAAATCTTCACGTCTTCAGATTGTTTGTTTCTAAAATCCAAAACATAATCAGTTTACGATCATAGAAGGCAAATAAATACCAAATAATCACACTGGAGAAGCTGGAACCAGAGAATTTGTGCATTTTTGCATAAAAACCTGCAAAAACTTTCTTTAAAAACATAAATTTCTGTATAATATCAAATATTCATGACTTAAAAATCAATTAGCATAGTTAGTTAAGAACATAGTTATTATTTTATTGAATTTAACACCAGATTTGATTGACAGTAACCAGGAAACAACACTAAACAACCCCTCACTGAACTCGAAGACAGAAATCTGATGTGAAATAACTAAACCTGTCCCAGGACACCATCACAACATGTAGAAATATAGAAATTATAAAAATGTGAATAATGAAGATAGATTTTCTTCTACTGGCTGACCTGTGTGCTGGATGCTGTCGTGTCTCTTCAGAGTAAGTGTGTGAAGTACTGGCCGGACATGTCGGCTCTGAAGGAGTACGGCGCCATGCGCGTCCGCAACGTCCGAGAGACGGCCGCACACGACTACATCCTCCGAGAGCTCAAACTCTCCAAAGTTGGACAGGTGAGTTGTGTTTGTGTGGATGAACCAAGTGGACGCTCACAGTTGTCACTATAATAATATACATGTGTTAAAGAGAATTATATATTCTATTTTGGGATTTATCTTATTGGATTAAGGGAAACATAATGTCACATGTGTTTTCATGCCTGTAACATAAAGCAGATGGAGTCTCACTAGGTGGCACTAGTGGGTGCTGCATGTGCACATTTACATTAACATGTCCTTGTGCTGCTGAACATGTGAGCTGTTCTCATGGACCGCTCCAAGGCCAATGTCATCGCTGCACAAGCTCTTCAAAGTATCTGTTTTTGAAAATGGGTCACAGATTCATTTTTACGCCCTCTAAAAAAAAAAAAAAAAAACGTTCTAAAACCTGAGGCGTGGTTTGAAAATAACCTCCTAAAACCTGAGGGTTTTCTGGAAAAGCTCTATATCTCAGCCTCCGTAGTACAAAAAAAGCCTGAAATAAAAACCATTTGAGAGCTTAAACCTTTTGGCTTTAACTAGAATTCATTGCCTTTGCCCAAATGTTCATTAACTATCTTTAAGAATAAATAAATAAATAAAGAATAAATCAATTTTTACACATTTTACAGTGATTTATTTACTCTTGCGGCGTGGATGATGGTTCCCTGTTTTCCAGTCGTCTTGGAATCCGACAAACTTTATTTTGCCGTCCACATGGAGACTAAGAGGCGACGACAGCAGCAAACTAACAAAAAAACTCATCCCATAATGTGTTTTGTGTCCGGTTCTAAAGGCAGAGGCAAATGAAGCATCCAGTCTAAACGGATTAAACACAGAATTTACAATTTTCAGCTATTTTGAGTTTAAGCAGCTCAGTTTGAAAATGTATGATGAATAAAAATGTATTAAAAACATATATTCACTGATAGTAGAGAGACATGTCTGCACTATACTGCCAAAAAAAACACACTGTTATATATGATGACAGTCTAACAGCTAAAATAATAATCTCAAAATCCTCTTTTTTTTCTCCGCAAACATTTCACTACATCAGTTTGAGAAATGCAGCTCCACAGAATTACATAGCAAAGGTCAAAATATAGCATTAGTATGCAGATGTTACAATGAATGTACTCACTACCTATTATTGTGTGTGTGAATCACATCCTGAAGTTATCTCCTTCCTCTGTGGTCCAAAAACGACTGAAAACACATCAGTGAGTCTCTCTGGATGACGTGTTCCTATATTAACTGTAGTTATTTTAGCTCAATGTCACACACGCAGTCCTGCTGTCAGAAATACTCACTAGAGCACCAAATGTGGATTCATTAGCAGCTAAAAATAGTCTGACAAATGCTCAGTGTTTATTTCTGTTTGAGTGAGTCAGGCTTTTTTTTTTAATCCTAAATATTGAGAAGCCTTTTTTAGATATTTGTGTTTTTAGTAGGAACCAATGGATTCACTGGTTTTGGCCTTTTTAATGGGTTTTGTTGACGATAACAAATATCGCAGCCATCTCCCCTAAGAGCCTTTAGAAGTATTCCTGTATTGAGGCTGTAGTTAAACTACAATAAAGCTCTCTGTATGCTGTTCTTGACTTGTGTGTCTTCAGGGGAACACGGAGCGCACAGTCTGGCAGTACCACTTCAGGGCCTGGCCGGACCACGGCGTCCCCACTGACCCCGGCGGCGTGCTCGACTTCTTAGAGGAGGTCAACCTGAAGCAGGAGAGCATACTGGATGCTGGACCTATAGCCGTACACTGCAGGTACACACAGGTCAAACACATGAATATATAAGTTCACCAGGACTGGACACAGAGGAAACATGTTAAAGACGTTCTGCTCTGCTCTGCAGTGCAGGGATTGGGCGGACGGGAACGTTTATAGTGATCGACATCCTGATAGATGTGATCAGAGAAAAAGGTGAGTCTGCATGCTGCACACACACATCTACACATTTCAAGAGTCTCTTAGCTGGATGAGATGTAAGACCCTGCATGTTTACACTGAACCACACACGTGTCTGAAATAAGGATTAAGACTTTCCCTTTGATCTACTACTATTCCCTTGTGCATTGCTAGAAGCTCCTTAGTAACCATTTTAAGGGTCCCACACCAGTCTGTTAAAGGTTTAGGCTACATGTTGTAGAGCAGCACATTCACATACAGACATGTGGTGACTTAAACCAGAGCTGAGTCAGAAATGTTTCATTTGTTTAGCATTAAGTAGAGGAAAAGTCTGCTAGCTGCTAGGCTAGTTTATTCCATGTAAAATGTCATAGACTTAAGCTAATAACATTAGCATGTTGAATATGTGGAGAAAACGAGCAAAAGAGTGTTTTATGTGTTTAATGTTGTACTTTTGTTAGATGTTGTTGTTACAGGAGTCCATTTAAAGTGAACTACTGAACCACAGCACATGCAGTCTATGGTTAGAAGTGAATGAAGCGTAACCATGTTAAACAAAGTTTTACCACATGTGCTTTAGACCTGGGAGGCTTCATGCAGCGCCCCGACATGACCCCCTGAGCATCGGGGAACATTTAGCCTCTTTACTTCCAGGGCTATGTCAGCAGTGCTCGGGGTGTATCGATATAAGATGTTGCTTTCGTGCTGCAGGGGTTGACTGCGACATCGACGTGCCGAAGACCATCCAGATGGTTCGTTCTCAGCGCTCTGGGATGGTGCAGACGGAGGCGCAGTACAGGTTCATCTACATGGCTGTGCAGCACTACATAGAAACACTGCAGAGACGCATAGAGGAGGAGCAGGTGAGCAGCACAGAACGCCTCGCTGGCTAATCTTTGAGTTTTGTTTTTCTGCTCCCGTCTCTGACCTTCATTTGTTTTCTCCTCTGCAGAAAAGTAAGATTAAAGGGCGCGAGTACACCAACATTAAGTACTCTTTGTCTGACCTGACTGGAGGAGAGCAGAGCCCTTTGCCTCCTTGCACTCCAATTCCTACTCCCACCTGCACAGAGTAAGTAACGCTGGCGGTAAAAGGCCGCTGCTGTTTAACTGTTTACATTTAAATCACCCTCAGCATCCTCGCTTAAAAGCCTTGTGGTAAGCAGTTTTTTCACAGAAGTGTGTGTGTGTGTGTGTGTTGGCAGGATGAGGGAGGACAGCTCCAGGGTGTATGAGAACGTGGGACTGATGCAGCAGCAGAAGAGCTACAGATGAGATTCACCTTTGACCCCGGTGCTCTATCAGTTCCAGGTAAATGAAATAACCTGCTGCTCATATAGAAAACAACACAACCCTTTTGTTTCATGTGGTGTCTGGGGAAAAAAAGGCTAAATATTAAAAAGAAAAGACACTGGAGGTGTTTGAATTACCTGAATAACAGCTGAGATGGTAAATTCAGCATAAAGTACATCTCAGCAGGGCAGCAGTCACGTCACACTAATCAGCAGAAGAAACATGCTGGTGAACATAGTGGAGCATTTAGCAGCTAAGCTAAGCTAATCTAATCGGCGTAGCTTCACGTTTAGCAAACAGAGCCGGGCTAACTCTCCCCTTTCCCTTTGCCTCCAGTCTTTATGCTAGCTTAAGCTAATTGGTGTACAGGTGTGACAGTGGACTTGATCTTTTCGTCCAACTCTTGGAAAGAAAGCGAATAAATCATAACAACTTTTTCCATCTCAGCCGAGCATAAAAACTTTCTCCTCCTCTCTGCAGGTGAGATGAATACAGCATTAGTTAAGTATCTTAAGAATTTACAGCTAAGTCATATCACATTTAGATAGATAGATAGATAGATAGATAGATAGATAGATAGTGTTTATTGATCCCTCAGTGGGGAAAGTTTGCTGTTGCATTTACATCTTTTCTCTCCTCCTGTCTCCTTCAGGACCTTGATACCTGACAGTTTTTTCGCCAGCCACACCTTGACGCCTGAGACTTGACCGCAATCACATGGAACAATGGAAAAAACACACACACACACACACACACACACACACACACACAAAAACCCCATAAAAACCATGAGAGAGACCAGACACCAGGGCCGTCCTGTTCTCGCTCATCTTACATGAACATTTGCCCTCTAGTTGAAATCTAAACCACTGTGATCATCAGAAGAGCCTTTTGAGAAGCCTAACATGCTAAATCCCCTACTAAACCACAGTTTGGGTTTAGTCTTTGTAAATCTCACCCCAACAAGGGCTGCGACCAGCGAGGGGGGAGGGGGAGGGGGGGAAACCTAGCTAACCTTCGCTCATCTCTCACTTTTCTATGTATATTTTTTTTATTAACCAAAGGAGGATTATGTAGATTGTTTGTAGACGGAAGTGAAAAGGCCTGTGCCAAAACCACGAATGAATTCATCCACATTTCTCAGCCAATTAAAAGTCTCTATTCGGCCTGTTCAGCCTTTAAAGCGGTGGGAGAGACGAGACCTTATTTGTGGACAAAAGTGGGGCAAAAAAATTCCAGTGATTATTGTCTAGTTGTCACTGTTCTATAACGAATAATGTTTCTGAATGAAGAACTATTGGCATTGTAGTGTACTACCATATTTACTGTTGATTTGTAATCCATCGACTCCTAAACATGAATTTCTTTGATTTTTTTTTGTTTTGTTTTTTTAGCGCCAGAGCCGCCTGGAAGACAAACTAAAAATTCAGGCTGTTTTGAGTGTGATTTAACACTTTTGTTGGGTTTAAAACGCTTCTGTTGGGATACGCAGTCTGTTAGTTAACCATTCCTGAACTCAAGCCGAATGCCCTTACTGCTGCACTTTTACTTTGCAGCATAACAAGTTACAAGCCTTGATCCAGCTGGTGGATTCATAACTAATAACCAATCTGGGGTCTAGAGAGGAGTTTCTTTGGGGGGGGAAGGGGGCTGATTTCCGCCCCCCCGTCCCCCCCTCCGTCATGCCTGCACTTCTACGTCAGAGTCAGTGTGGTGACATGTTAAGATTTCAGGGGAGTCTGTTGTGTATCTCAGTTCATCGCCACAGACGCACGGCTGCCAAAAAAACTTTGTTTTTTTAAGTTTTTTAAAAGTGCATATTACTTTCTTTTCATTCTTTCTTGTTTTTGTTTTTTTTAACAAATGCCTTTTTGTGTATCGTTGCCTATTTTGAGCACCACATGTACTTAATTTTAAGAGTCACTGTTCTAAGAAGTAATCACACATCTCGCAGCTTTGGCAGTATAGATAGTCATTGTTGTGGTTGTACATTGTTGGCCCTGTGATCGTCAGCTGGATTCAGTAGTTTCACACACACTCACACACTCACACACACACATATATATATATATATATATATAAACACACATACAGGTTTCTATAGGAGAGTATTTTCTTGTCTTTCTGCTAACGTTCAAATCAAATCAAACAATTTAAAAGTATAGTTTGACATTATGGGAAATTTGCTCATCCACTTTCTTGCAAAGAGAACGATGAGATAATCGATGCCGCTCTCATGTCTGTATCCTCAATGTGAAGCCACATCCAGCAGCTGCATAGCTTAGCTTAGCATAAAGACTGGAAATGAATGGAAGCAACTAGCCCGGCTTTGTCCAAAGGTGACGGCAAGACTCCAGGAAGTCACTGCATCTGGGCAAGAAGTAGTATTTCAGGTTATTCCTCCCTGTAAGACCACAGCTTGGTGTTTTTACACTGATATCCTGGTGTTTGGGGGAAAAAGCTACTACAAGCAGTCGATTAGCTTAGCTTAGCTTAGCTTCAAGACTGGATACAGGTGGAAACAGCTAGCATGGCTCTCAAATCCACCTACCAGCATCTCTAAAGCTCACTAAATAACACATAAAATCTCATTTGTATAAGTGTGAAATGCAAAAAAGTCAATCACAAGTTGTGGTCCAAAGGTTTTGTCAGGTTTGTCCAGGCTAGCAGTTTCCCTTGGCTTCCAGTCTTTATGCGAAGCTAAGCTAATCCCCTGCTAGCTCTGGCATCATATTTGGCACACAGATATGGGACTGAGCTGGTAAAACTGTAGACGAGAAAGCAAATGAGTGTAAAAATCCCAAAAGTTAAATTATCAACTTCATCTTCGCAATCAGCTGCAGTTTTAAGGGAAGTCAATGTTTTGGGTCTGTGTATCATTCTAGTGAGAATCCACAGCACTTGTTTCAGAGGTGCGGCCGGAGTGTTTTCTGTTGTCGAGCCCTCCTGTGAGTTTCTGCACACTTGCTCAGCATCACGACGCCTTGAGGAGCTGCAGTCTCAGTGATTGAACTTACTGTAGCAGCGCTGACTCAGAATCTCAGAAGAAGGACGAAGATGAAGCAGCTCTCCTCTTTGCCTTGAGGGACAGTTCTCAACAACCACTGATTGAGCAGCTTCGTTCTGTAACATTTTAAAACATCATGAAAATCTGTGTTTTCTCTTTTTTGTTTTTTTTAAAAAAGTTTTTTTTGTTGTTGTTTTTCGGGGGCTGCTTCCTCCCACCGGTGGACTCTCGCTAACAAACCCGGCTGCTGCTTCACAGCAAGTGTTCTTTGAAATGATTCTTCTCCTCCCAGGTGAACAAACGCCATCCACTGACTGAGATCTTCTGTAGTGTGGTGTACTGTATGCAGTTTTATCGTCAAACGGATGAGTTTGTACTAATGTTTTCGTGGAGTGCTTGCTTGTGGTGTTTTGTGTCCTGTGTGTGTGTGTGTGTGTGTGTGTGTGTGGGGGGGAGTGTGTGTGTGTGTTCGGTGAGAGTGCGGCTGCCTGTCTTGGATACTTTTTTGTTTTTTGTTTTTTCTTCCCAGATGATAAAACTGCTTTTCCATTTATCATGTAAGCAATTTTAGATGCATAGACGTGCCTTCTATGCATATGCCTATGTGTATGTGATAGCTATTAAAAAAGAAAAACAAACTTAACAGTGCTCTTTAGTTCCACCGCCATTCAAGAACCTGTAACACTTAAATGTGAATTCATTCATCCTGAACAAAAAAAAAAAGGAATAACGGTGATCGCAATGCAAACAAACTATATTTTTTAACATGTATATTGTACATGAGTACCTGGTAGAGGAGAATGTACTTACTAAAACATATCTACTTGCCAATAAGATATACTGTATGTATATTCCTACAGCTTTCTCTCTGTGACACAGGGAGGGACCTCTCACAAAGCTTAAGAGGTTTATCGTATGACTTTCAGTGCAGTTAACCATGTTAACTTCCTCAATAACAATAAATGGCAGGCTCATGCCGCATTAAGACTGTTTTTTGTTCTTTTTGAGTGTTTATGGACTTGGACAAAGTATTAATGCTGTTTAAGTTTAAGGACAACTTTTTAAAATGTAACTAAAAGTTCTTGTCTTTACCACTGACAGGCTCAGAAGTGTCTGACAGCGTTATGGAAAGGATCCCTGCAGAGAGAGACCTGGTTTAACCACAAACAGCCGTTGAATCGATCTCTTCACAGGCACCAGACTCCATTGACAAAAGCAGTAATTTTACCTTGCAGGAACATGTAAGTGTCTGATCTTCTGCTGCCTCAATCACTTCCTTTTTTTGTGTCCTTGTCACGTTGGTGTTTTAAAGGGTTCAGATCCAACACTCGATCCAGTTTGTGAAACGGACAATCTGTAAAAATTGGGCCAAGGGTTAAAAATAGTGATGTTTTCTTTTGATCAGCATCATTTTTAACAGACTCAGACAAAGATGTTGGTTTAGTTTATATGTTTGAATGAGATATTTGATCAAGGAGGTAAATGTAGATCAAACTAAATGCTTGAAAATGAACCGTTGTTGTTAAAAAGGTCAATTCAAAACTCCCAACGGAAAAATTCAAATTAGAAAATATTCATCAGTGCTGAAAATGTACAGCGGAAACATCTTAAGCAGGTGAAATAGTGGAGGTTGTGTGTGTGTGAAACTGTGTGAGAGACGACAGGTTTGTCTACATTTTGACGTATTAATTATGTCCAGTATGTGTGGAATGTATGGAGTAAGAAGAGTTAACATAATTCAAAACTTGGGCAATTAAACTGCTTAGCTGGATGATATTGAAGCAAGGCGAGTCTTTTGGGTGAACTGACCCTTTAACATGGTAAAAAAAAACTCATCTGGAGACCCTGAAGCAGTGAATGGGGTTCAGTGTTAGTTTATTAATCCTGTTTCCCTCATGGGACAAGACGAGGTGCAGTGAGGCCGACATGAGCTCAGTGCCTAACGAGGACACTTAGAAAGAAGAGAAACGGACAAAACAAACTGACTGAAGAACATTTCTGTCTCATTTCTGCTCTGTTAAACATGATGGAAGCTGCTCTTCTTACTGTTGGAGTCAGTGTGGTTTACATATATATATATATATGACCCATAATATCTGTAACACACTGTGGTTCCCACTGGGCTGGAGGTCTGCAGGCACTGAGTGATTAAGTTTGATATCTTTGCAGCACAGTTTCACTGAGTAAAGCCATAAATTTGCCATTTCAGTGCTGCCCCCATGATCAACATAAACAAACAGCAGAGGTGCCCTCTTGGATACCTGGATGGCAGATAAAACATGACAAAGTGCCCTCAAAGATGGAGGAAAATCTGATCAACTGCCCTTCAGGGTGCCCTTCAAGTGGAGAAAACAGGCTTACACACTATTTAGGGTGTCCAGCCAGGGGAGGACGTGTGCTGAACTACCTGCTGTGCTGCCCATCTAGTGGAGAAAATGTGCAGAAGTGCCGTCCAGGGTGTCTTTGAAGTTGAGAAGACGTGATGCAGTGCCACACTGGGTGTCCTGCTAGGGGAGAAAATGTGATAAAGAGCCATGCAGGGTGGCTTTTAGTGGAGAAAACACGATGAAGAACCTTCTAGGCTGCCCTTCCAGTGGAGAAAACTTGATAAAGGGCGCCCTTCTAGTTTTAATATCAGTTTAAGTGCTTTATTTGTCATGTGCACAACAATTACGGTCATTTACAATGAAATCCGAGGAGCCAAGACACATGATGCAGTGCCACGACAATGTGCCGGCCTCTAACTGGGTGAGTAGCTGGTAGTTTTAGGACAGAGGTGTAGTAATGACACCAGAACTGTTTCACCATAAAAGCATGCACCACTGGTTCCTCCCCTCACGTCCTCCCTCCTTTCCCTTCCCTTCCCTTCCCTTCCCTTCCCTCCCCTTCCCTCCCCTCTCGCTGTTTTCCCCTCTGACGTCAGGCGGAGACAGACGGAGTCCTCGGGGAGTTTGAGGTTCGCCACAGGACGCCTTTTTCAGAAGGCGACCACTCACTCCCTCACGAGACTCAGCGCTTCGCCAAAACCGCTCCACTTGGTTGTTTCATCATGCCACCACCACCAGGGAGACAAGCTGATTGGTTATGACAGTCACACACACACACACACACACACACACACACACACTTCCAGGCATTCAGGCATATAGAGCGAACAAGCAGCATCTGGACAATTCCTCTGAAGGACTTCATACCCAGGGTTATTAATGACATTACTGAACAGAGACGTGTATGCAGGCAGGCTGGCTGTCTCCCACACACACACACACACACACACACACACACACACACTGACCTTAAGCTCCCAGCATGCACGGTCATGGATTTGGCATTTATCCGTCATTTGTCATTAACTACTGTATGCCTCCCTGTCTTCCTCCTGCTCTGGTTTCTCTCCCGCTGCTCTTTTACTCCTCTGGCTGTTTTCTTGTGTCCATCCCTTCAGATGTGTCTGTGGCCCAGAGCACCGGCATCATTTCATCAAACCGCCCAGTGACGTCGTACCTTTAAATCTGGAGATTTTGAACGATTAAATGTTCCTTCTAAAAAGATAAAGATGAGATAAGACAATAGAGACTTTATGAATCCCACACCGGTGAAACTGAGGCAGCCTCAAACACAGTAAAAGACATTTTTATTCATTTGGGTGAGAGAATCAGATCTCATTGGACTCAACAGACTCTGGACCTGCTGCTGGTCTCGTTGTGAGCCGCCTCTCAGAGATGCTAGCATGGCTCCACGCTCTTGTAGCGGGACACTTCACACTTCTAAGATGAGTTGGTTCTCTAAATCTGAGGCCTTGTGGCATCTTCCCTTGTCTTCAGCGTAAACTACCAGTTAAAACTTAATGTGCATGGCTCATATCTGTGCCGTGTGTTTAGGGTGACTTGCCCTCAGGCCATCATCTTCACTGACCACCACGCTAACACAACTCTAGTTTCATCCCCGCAGCACTTCTGCATCATTTGCACATCCGATTCGATCACGTCACGCATCCATCAGAGAGCAGCGTCTCCTCGCTGTGTTCATGTCATCAGACAGGCAGTGCTGAGGTTTTCCCACGTCTCTTCTTTGATTCATGCCATTAATGATGTGTTTGCGTAAGCGGTGCTTCATTATGTGAATATGTGAGGAAGCAGTCAGACATTAAACGCCTCACGCTGAAAGTTGTAGTTTTATTTATTGTTTTCATGTTAGAATTGAGGAAAGAGGACACCTGAGGGCGTTGTGATCCACTTCTGTTGTCCTAAAGGTTAAAGGTTAAAGACTCTTGTCGTTCTTTTGGTGTTTCCTGTTTTATTTTGTAGAGCACGTCTCTTGTTCTACCTTAACTTCCTGCTCTTGTGTGTTTTCCCGTCTTTGGGATTGTCTGCAGCTGTTTCTTGTTTGCTCCACCTCTGCTGGTGCTGCTGGTGTTTGTCCTCATGGTGAGCTGAGTCGTGTTTCTTCTCTATCTGAACCTGTTTTTTAGCTTCTCACCTGCCTGCCTGGGTTGTTTGGCTCCTTTTCCCTTCATCTCTGTCTCCCAACCCTCTACATGACACTCGTGCTTCGTCCAGATGATTCAAATAACTTGATTCATTTCTAATCTGATGTTATTGTCCCTGTTTGCAGGTACCAACCCTCCCTGCCTGATGTTTCACGCCCTCCAAGAAGGTGGCTGTGGGAGACGTGGCCACCGAAACCACATCGGCATCGAAGGAACTCCTGAGTAACTGTTGTTTCCCATTGTTTTTCTGTTAAAGTTGCTTTTCCTGATCACAGTCGAGGGTCTGAGGACAGATGGGGATGTTTGTTCTTGTTTGTCTTCCTCGCTCTGATTAGTTTATGGTCATAAATCCCCTTGAAGTATCTTTTTAAAAAGGGAACACTTCAATTTAGCATTAAGACGCAGTATTTACATGTTTAATAAATGGGTTAGAACACATTATAATCAGCTCTGAGGACTTTTAAACAATTAGAACTTCTCCTATGAAAACATATTTTATATTTTCAGCAGCATCCAGTTACAGATGCCCACAGGCGGAGTTATATATGAATAAAAGCACATAGTTTGTAGGAAACATTCATTAAAAGTTCACATACTGCTTGGAAATGCTAAATAAAGTCAAGTGTTGTGCTGCAACTAACAGTTATTTTCAGTGTTGATTAATCCGTTTATAAGAGGAAGGATTCAAACAGTCTAAAACCCAAAGACGTTAAAGTTATTTTTGTACTTCAAACAGAATATTTTTACAGTGTGGCATCAGTACAGTAACTAAAGTACAAGTTATAGTAGTAATTATTACATTTCAGCTCTTTTTTTTGTTGTTGCTTGCAATAGCAGGAATCCCAGGAGTTTGGTCCCATTTTGCAGTATGCAAATCAACTGAAACTGCAGATAACTAACGAGTATAACTAACTGCCTATGATGTATCTGACGGTGTGAGCAAGAGGGTCAAAGTTCAAGATGCAACACGTCTCCATTGTATGCCCCCTGCATGCAGAAGTAGGCTCTTTGTGTGTGTGTGATCTGGAACAGGGAGCTTTTCTCCTCAATCAAACTCCAAAACTCAAATCCGCGTTGTGTAGCATGAACTGACACGGTCTCTTCACATCATGTGGCCCACCAAGAGCTTGTTTTGGCACTTTTTCAAGCTCGAGTTAACATTCAATTCTGTGCTAACCGGCGAAACGTTTGGCCAATTAAGTGTGCAATGTAGCGTTGATTACAGAGGAAGAGGAAAGAGGCCGGTGGCAAATCATTAGGCATCACGATGAAGGAGCCACAAGAGGGCAACAGCAGGCCGACCGGCGTTTAGGGTGGATGTTTAGTCTTAGCTGAAGCTCCAGAGGGCAGGAGGCGGCCCTCTGGGACTCTCTCAGCACAGCTCAATGAATCAAAGTGGCTCCACAGACGCCGATGTTGTCTTTGAGGCCTCGACGTGAACGTGCTCCTCACATGTCGGTGTAACGTCCCGCGTGTGTGACAGCCGGCTACGGCGTTTGTTGCTCCACCGGCCGCTCGTGTAACATGGCTTAAGGTTAACTCTTGGCTACGTTTGCTGAATAATAGAATTACATAATCATTACAGCCTCTAATTGCACAGAGCAGCAGGCCTATTGGATTTGTATTGTATTGCACATAATACGTGCAGCTGTTTAGCTTCAGGGAGAATAAAGGGCCAAAAATAGATCTATTCGAAAGTATTCCCATATGGAGCATGAATACGAGCCTCTTTGTAGCACGTGTATACCGTCGGAGAGCCAGAGCTAAACGGGCCGCAGTGGCTTTAGCTCAAACAATCAAGGACCAGGAGATTTGATCGTTTAATTGGTGACTGTAGGAGGTCACAGCGGTGGTGAAGGTCTTCAAACGATCCATTACGAGTAAAAGTTCTGCTTCCATGATCCCACTTATATAAAAGTATCAGCAAAAAATACTCAACGTATCAAAGTATCTGCATGACAACTTGCTCTTGTGACTGATTTCTGGTTCTGTGAGACATTATTAGATTATAAATAGAAAGGTAGAAATGGGGTTTGGGCCCCTCTGAAGGGTCGCCACATAAGTCTGAGGGGTCTTGAGATGATTAATGGTAGAAGGAAGAGGAAATAATAATAGAGTTCTGCATTAATTTGTATTTATTTATCTGAGTTACCTCTAATCTCTTCTTTTTTATGTGAAATATTGGTTAGTTTTGCCACTTTTGAGCTCAAACATGAATCTAAAAGAAGCTGTGTTTACACTATCTTTGCAGATATGATAATATTCTGAATTTGATACAGGTCACGTAAACACAGACTGTATACAGGAAGTGGACGTAGCCGCCGTTTTAAAGCCTCGAGTTTGGTTTTACAGGCGTCGCCATCTTGTTTTTTTTTAGAGCCAGAACTGACGTCCGTTCCTCTGAAGCCTCCCTCGGCTTTATCGTCTCTTTTCTGCCTACGGTCAGCTCTAAAGAGGAGACTGCATTAGAGATACGTGCCAAAAAGAAACGTCCACGTTTCAGATGTGGAAACACGTCCACATGCATAAAGTGTTCCTGTTTATGGCCACATTATGTAGGACGAACATGATGAGGGCATTTCATGTTAATTGGCGTCTGCACAGCTGCATGTAAACGGGAATATTAGTGGAATAATGATCCCTTATAAGCAATTTAGTAGGAATATTGTCTTTTTCTGCACACATTTTCCTTCTGGATTCACCTGCTGATTATTTTCTCCATCAATCTGTTGATGGTTTGGTTTGTAAAAATGGCGTCACAATGACCCAGAGCCCAAAATAACAATGCTTGTTGTGTCCAAACCAACAATCCAAACCTTTAAAAGTAATAAAAACACATGAAAATGAGATTTTCTTCACTAATTGATGCACTTATATAAACTGTTGGATAAATATGTTGAAGTTAAAAGTTCAATATTTCCCTCTGAGATGCAGCAAAGTACTTAACGATGTTAAACGTCTCAGCCGGAGCTCAAAGACAGTTTGAACTACAAAGTGTTCTTCTGTATTTTCTGTCCGCCTGCAGTAAGAACAATATTTTAATAGTTTAATGCTGGAATCAGACATTCAGGGCTGCAGAGGAATTGGAGCATATTGAGGAGGAAGAGGTGAAAATAGTGCTGCAGTGCATTCTGGTTGTTGTAGTTTTTTTTCTTTCTGAACCTTTTGAGCAAAAGTGAACAGTTTCTCTGTTTTCTCTGATCACACAACACAATTTTAAAGAATATTTGCACCTTTCCGCTGCACAGACAGCCCAGTTTCCTGAGCAGAACGTCTCCCCAGCGGTGAAATACTTCTTTAAATGCAGCACTGGAGCAAATGGACTTAGTGCAGCACACTTAGTGGTGTTTAAGCTGCTGATTTTTCTTTGCCAGCAATAGTGGCATCACCATTTTGTCTTCTGCTGATGAGATGAGAGTGGATGGATTTAGTTAAACAGAAAGAGAGAGAGAGAGGGGGAGGGAGAGAGAGAGAGGGGGAGGCGGGGCGAGGCTTTTACTACAGTGTGTGTTTTGAGGCGGCTGGCAGTGAGGAGGAGAGCGGCAGAGAGGATGCTGGATGCTGGATGCTGAGACGGAGCTGCTGCCGTTTCACTTTCTGTCACGCTGAAGCAGCTCAGGAGAAACCAGGAGCGACAGCACATCTGTTTGACAACCTCAGGTAGGACGAGACAGACGCCTTTAATCTGAAACTATTAGAATTTATTTCATTAGTTTCCACTAAAATCCTTTTACGGAGAGACATCAGCTCTTTAGTTTGAACTTAGTGCTTCACAGCAGCAGCGTATATTTGAATATTCAGTTACAGTGAAAATTAATTAAATCAGCTTAATTTAAAGGAACATTTCTGATATTTCCTTAAGATCTTCCTTCAAATAATAAAAACCTATTAACTGTTTGAGTGTAAAAAGCTTTTGTTGTCTGGTCATGATTGATTTTACATGATTTTGTCCAGATACATTTGTTTATTGCCTCAAAATATCTCAAGTTGCATAATTTGATGTTAATTTACCACAGAAATATATACATTAATTATAAAAAATGTAGGTGGACCTTGAATATAGCTTAATGTACCTTGGATATATGTTATTATTATTATTATTAAGTATTATGTTTTTGATTGGAATCGGATGATGTTATATTGGCTGATATATGTTCTTTATCTTTTTTATTCATGCGTCTCTGATTTTCATACATTAAGCAACAAAACGTGAAATATAATCAATCAAATCCTATATTCTGTATGTTTGTTACCACAGTTGTAATAGATCGAGGGCATCACTACATATATTCTTCATCCAGAATAGCTTTAAATTTGTTTTCTGACACAAACACATCACATACATGAATATTTTTGACAAAGAACCCTTCAGTTTGATTTATGGTGGTCGTTTTTTGCCGACGTCCAGTATCATAAAACTGTGATGAGCGAAAATAAAATGTAGATTTATCACTTAAAAGACTAAACTTAAAGGAAAAGTTTGACGTTTTAAGAAAAGGGCTCATAAGCTAAATGATTAGATGAGTCGATGCTGCTCTCTAACAATCAATCAATCTTTATTTATAGAGCGCCAGTTCATAAAAGCGTTATCTCAAGAGGCTTTACATAAAGAGCAGGTCTAGAACAAACTCTTTAATTCAGAGAGAGACTCAACAATTCAGGAATTCAACATTAAGGATTCAAGAATCCAAACATGAGCAGCATCAGATGTTATTAGGAGACAGTGGAGGAAGAACTCCCCTTTAACAGGAAGAAACCTGGAACAGAACCAGGATCAGAGGGGGGGGGCGGCTTTCTGTCCGTGATGCTGAGCTAAAGCTAGCAGCTAGTTAGCTTAGCTTAGCATAAAGACTGGAAACGAGGGGAAACAGTTTTCAAATTGCACAGAAACTGAAGTGTATTAACAACAATTACATGCATTTGTAGTGAAGTAGCATTTTTGCTAGCGTTTGCCACACCCACAGTCCAGGAAGTAACGCTATCGCAGGTCCGTAAGAATTAATTCAACATGATGTAGCGCTACATTTGTCTGTCACTGTAATCACTTTACTTCATACAAGCTACAATGAGAAATTGTATTTATTGACAATTTATTGACACATTTGTTCTTAACACAATTAATCTATCCTAATGTCGGTTATTCATATTCATCTTGTGCAATTTTATCTCATCTTAAGCAGGTGGGCAGCCAGGCTAGCTGTTTCCCCCTGTTTCCAGTCTTTATGCTAAGCTACGCTAACATCTCTGTACATGACTGTAGCTTCATACCTAACAGTATCGATCTTATCATCTAACTCTCAGCGATAAAGCCAAGAAAAAGCAAATAATAAGCCTGAAATAGTGAGCTAATTCTTTAAATAAAAGAGTTATATCTAATTATTGTGTTTTACAAAAGTGGACAGTTAAAAAAAGAGAGTGTGGCAGCAGAGATGAGGAAGAGGCCGTTGTCTTCATCTCCATGTTAAAGTCAATCCGTTGGCACAGAGAGCGAAGAGATGAGGAGGGAAGAGGAAGAAAAGGGAAGCGTGCATCCTGCTCAGTGTGCGCGTGAAATCAATCTGCGATACAATAACGCTCACTTTTATGTTTGGGCTATCATCCTCCGCCACAGTCGAGCTCAGTGAGCTCCGTTTTCTTTCCCATGCTCCCTGAATGCCCCTTTTGACCCCCAATCAGCTGTATTGACTGCAGAGTGCGTGAGGTGGGCGGTGGTGGATTATACAGGCTGCTGAGCGCTCAGGTGCTGACTGATGTGGCTAATGTGCTTGAACTGAAACGGTTCACGCCAACTCAACACCTCCCGCCTGCTGAACTCAGGGGAAATACTTCCTACTGTAGGGTTTTTTTTTGAGGTGCTGGCATTTAAGACTTAATTGTCTCAAGTGCTGCTTTCAGTAGAAAAACATCTCTGTGATAAAACATCTGCTGTCAGTGTGACGTCCATTAGCAACATTATCGGTTTTAGATAATGAGAAATTACAAACACATAAATATTTAAATGAATTAGGACACTAGGAATGACATCACCAGTGCAGGAAGTACTGTTCTCCACACGAAAGCAAGGTGGAACGTTCATTTTATGTTAATTCCTGTATTTAATCAAGGCAGATGCTGTTTGCACCCATGTTTAATAAGCCACACTGGCACTATTTACACCCAGGTGCATGCTGGAAAGAAGATATTTTGTGTTTAATGGACACTACCTTTTATTTTTGTATTTGTCTTATCATTTTAACCCAAACTATGATGTTTTACTGCACCTTTACCAAGGAATTCAGTGCCTAAACGTAACCAAACTGCAACCGAAAACGTTAACAAATATTGGTAATGTATTAACAACCTGATTTCATGGAGTTATTACCACAAAATTTGGTTTTAATCTGAACACCAGAGCCAGAATCACCAATATGGATGCCAATAAACATGCATGATTAAGGGAAAACATCATTAATTGACTTATAGATGTATTTTTACAACATTAAGTCTTTTAAGTAGCCTGAAGTGTTAAATAGTAATAAGATAAATAGTTATTTTTAAGTAAATCTATACTAATAATACTCACATTTAGGTTTTGAATGCAGGACTTTTACTTGCAGTGGAGTATTTTCACTCATCACTTGTGGTTTTACTTAAAAGATCTGAATACTTCTTATGTCATTGGGTCTAGCGTGCACATGGCACACACACGTATTATCTAAGGCAATAAAAGACAGTGGCTTTGCATAATTGATAGGTTTTATAAGTTTAAGGGGGTGGAAATTGTCTCTTTGGTCATAAAACGGTGTCACGGTTGGGGTCAAATCCATTCTGACCTAATCCATTTAAGCAATCAATTGAAATTCATGATTTTCCCATTTTCCCGTCACTTACAGTGCGGACTGCTCCACATGAGCTCATTCAGAGGAGAGTTCAGCAATTTGGATGGTTGAAATGTACAGTAATTGGCTTTCCTCCTCCTCAGATCTGCAGCTCAGGCGTTATCGTTTTCCGAGCTCGGGATTTCTCCGAGCGCAGCGGGAGCAGCAGATGTGCTGCACAAACCCGCTGTGGCCCCCAGTGTTTGATTAGCTGTATCATGGGCACACTAGAACTGTTCACAGCCAGCAAGGATGAAGGGGGAGGGCAGGTGTGTATTTATGTGTGTGTGTGCTGTAAATAGAAAACCTTTATGGCACTATTATACGCTGCATGACCAGCTCAGATGGCCTCTCTGAGTCACAGCTACCTGCAGACTTCTTTTTGGGAATACTGCTCACAGTAGGAACGTCAACAGGAGGCGATTCTCTGTGTCAAACAGGCAGAACTAATTGTCCTGCACAGCCTGTGGCCCCCCCCCGTCCAGATCCCTAGCACACAGACTTCAGATGAAGGCACCAGCGCAAGATGGCAGCGACTGTATCTGGGATATAGAGAAGTAAAGTCCATCCTCCTCCAGTGGGCCCCTTGGGACCTTATTTTGGAAATAGATATGTGTAGTTATCAACAGTGTGAGACGAATAGTTATTTGATCCCGTTTAAATTACCCAAAGAATATATCTCCAACGATATCCATCACTTGTTAGCTAGCAGGCTAACTTTGCTACGTTCCACACTCTGGTTCCTGTTTTTATCAGGACGCCTCTACCTGCTCCTGTGACGACATCCTGACACCAAACACGTCAGAGCTTTAGTGCGTCGTCTTTCTAATTAATCAGCAGTTTTACTACAAACTGTTTGCAAAATAATCTTATAAACTGATAAACATCATGTGTGAATTTATGGAGCAGTTCAAACGGGACAGATTTTTTAGGTGGTTCACCGGAAGGGGCGGGACTTTACCCTCCAGTTTGGGCTTCATTTTTGTACAGGAGGAGGAAGTGGAGACGTCTTTACTTACAGTCTATTGTTTGAGGATGCTGGGTGTCATACACAGAGCTTCAGACGCCAGTATTTGTTTATATTCTGGTTAGCTGAACCCGGCATCTAGCAGCTCCCCCACAATGAGTGACACTGGTCCAAGTCACTGTGAGAATTCATAATGATAATAAGAACTGTATTTGTGCCTGAACAATAAGTAAAAAATAACAACAATAAACAAACAAAGCATTCAGAAACAGGTTTAGTCGACCCAAATTAAAAGCTACGTTGAAAAGACAGTTCTTCAATTTCTTTTTAAAAATACCAAGACCCAAAGGGAGGCTGTTCCTCAGTTTAAGGCGTGAAAACAGAAAGCAGCTTCACCAGATTTCTTGTGGGACACTTTAGGAGCGCTGTGGAAGATCTGAGCGCTCTGACACTCAGATCTCCCTCTGCCGATGCTAAAGGTTACAAATTTAGAGTTATGACTCTATAATCTGCTAATCTGACTCGCCGGGCATCTTTACACACATAAATATTGTGTAGTCAGAACCAAGACACTTTATATTGATCACTGGAGCAGTGAAATGACCCAGAAAAGATGGCGGCTGGATGCTGACTGATGAGCGCGTTATACGTGCCGACTCCTCTCACAGGACACGGTGTGTGTCGGCACGTCTCTCACCTCATTCCTCCTCATTAGACGGCCTCTGTTTTCAAGTCTTGCAGCTGAAAAGTCAGACTAGTGTGAACCCCCTCAGGAAGACGGGCAGAGATCGACAGTTAGCCTGAGGTTTGCATTCTGCTTCGCCCTGTCTGGTGGCTTCAGCGTTGCCCCTGGTGTCTCCAAACACGCACAAGGAATCTATGATTTCCTCCCACCACTCTCCACACGGGCGTTCGCTCTTGTTTTCACCTTGTCGTTCACATCACCCCTATCATCAGCTGACACATGCAAATGGCCATAACCTGCTAAGTATACAGTAATTTGTCCTTTCTTCACCCGTCTGCCTTTAGTTCATAGAAACTCAGCACATGATCACAGGAAACCCAAACAGGTTTTTCTTTTTGGACGTTTCAGGCCTTTATTAAAGGCGGCAGTAGAGAGATGACAAGAAAAATGGGGGACGACATGCAGCAAAGGTCAGAATCAGAATCAAAAGCCGGTTTATTGTCAAGTAAGTTTACGCATTACAAAAGCTTTGCCTTGTTATACCGGTGCATAATCAGGAAACATAAATATTAGATGTAAAAGATATAAACAAGAGGTATTTACAGTACAGAATATGAGCTAATAAATGCATAGTATCTGTTTTTTAAAAAAGGAAGAGCTGGATAAACAATAAGCGACACAGACTCCCCAAATCCAGACAGATCCAAACTGATTTTATTGCTGAATACTAAAGTCAGCATGTCAGCTGTCAACCATCTTATTTTATAGTGTTAGCAGGCTAAGTAGCACTAAAAGAAGTTTGTCAGTGCTGCAGCTATTTGGTCACAAAGTGTTAACACATTTAGATTAAAAGTCAAAGGATCACTTGCATGCGTAGTCCCCAGAGGATGCTTCCTAATGATTTTACTGATCTTTAGTGACTTTTTCTCTTGCACCACAATGAGGTTGACATTTGTACTAGTCTGGATGGATTTTCTTCCTCTCAGGGCTTCCGTAGAGGGACGCCATGCACATCTGGACAACATTTCCTGATCGTCCATCAAACACTTTTTGAGATATTTCGTTCTGGATCAAAGTGGTGAACCCGACCAACCGCTGCCAGCATAACTTTAAAATAAAAAAGTACCTTAATGAGCGAAAATGCTGCTATACTTCTTATTTCATCCCTCAGACTGCTTGTTTATGGCGTCTCGTCTCCTCCACCACACGGGGGAAGGTAAAGTAATTTCCAGAAAAAGGTCTTTGACGTCAGAGCTTTCAGCCACCCAAGTTGGGATTGAAGACCAGATTACTCTCATCAGAAAAGGGGCTTGTGTGTGTGTATGTGTGTGTGAGTGTGTGTGTGTGTTTATGCAGGGGTTAACGATCCCCAGGCAGTCATCAGACGTGGGGATAAAGTAGGTGGTGATGCTTCGTAGCAGAACTAAGCTCCATAAGCTGCTTCCTCGCTAGTCTGACAAGTGGAGGAGTGGAGGGACGTATGGAGCGGGTGAGGCAGCAGAGTGCATGAATGGACGGCTCGGATGATGAATGGATGACGGAGGATTGACAGGAGAAGTGACAGCTGCTGGGACAGTGTGGGGAAAGCAGTTTGGTCGAGCGCGTCGAGCGGATGAGGGTGTGTGTTTTGTGTAGGAGTGCTGAAATGTTCCAGTCTGATTCAGAGGGGAGCGTTTGGGACTCCTTTGGGGAATGTTCTGTGTACCGTAAATAACTGCCATGCTGCTGTTGTAGTGGATGAAGTTTCCCGGGTTGAGTAACCTCATTTAAGGTCCAACGACTGAGCCGATACCCCTAAACAACATTTGTGCTCCCTCTGTGTGCACTTTTAAAAGAGGCTCATCAATAATTCCAACACTGTGAACACCATGACATGTGAGAAAACGATGATACCACCAGTCGACTGTAATGACTGCAGCGTTACTTTGATTAAAAGAAGAAACGGCAGACAGCACGTTCGATATAAATGTAGTTTTTCTTTTTTAAATTTGGCAAAAGAACATTCAAAAACAGCTGAAGCACACTTCCAGTGACCACAGGGCAATGACGAAAATCTCACACGAAAAGGTGAAACTGTCCAGTGAATCTTCCCAAAGCAGCAGCAACAATCAGTAAGAATAATGTCTGTGGAGCTGCTCAGGTGCCCCCTCAGGCCGGAGAGTCTCCCTCTCTGACTCATCTTCCTTATCCTCTTCCTCGTTGGGCCCCGCGGAGACTCGGTCTCGGTCTGGATTTTCCTATTTCCACCCTCTTCCATGGCAGGAAACGCCTCAGGGAGCCTCACTGGAGCTACGCAGATTTGTGACCTGGACAGAGCAGCCCCTCCAGCCTGTGTGGATTTATTCTTAACTGAGGGAAAACTAAAGATAATCTGACTAAATGTAGACTTGTTTACAACCACTTCCTCTGATGTCACTTATTATTACAGGTAGAATTGATGCCCAACAGTGGAATCACCTTTAACCTGACATAAAACAGCTTTTTTGTATTCCCCCTCTTGAATTATTAACATAGAATAGTTGGATGAATTATTAAATTGACCGTATACCATGTTTTTATTAATAGTAAGCACATTTTCCTTGTGCTCCTAAAACATGAATATGAAGAAGTAGAAGCTGTCTGAAGTTGGGCGGCCTCTCGGCGTCACAGGAAACACAGGAGGATGACGCAATCTGTCAGAGTTTTCCTCCCTGCAGCGCTTAAACACACACACACTCCCGCACAATGTGTGTTTGCATGTGTGCTGCCATGAATAACGTGTGTGTGTGTGTGTGTGTGTGTGCCGCCCTGCAGCTCTTAGTCAGCCCACATCGTCTCATGGAGCTAAAATGCCTTGGTTTCCTTTTACTTCATGTCAATTTGCGATGCTTTTCTGTGGGCCGCTGAGTGTGTGTGACAGGTCCACTCTCTGCACACACACACACACACACACACATATGCATGTATGTGGACACAGATGTCTGTGTGTGTGTGTGTGTGTGTGTGTTAGGCAGAGGGAAAGTGTGTGCACATTTCTTGCATGTCGATTTGTACTGATGTTAATGTCAGTTTGGTTAAAGTGTTTGTCAGAGAAAACCTACTTTACTGCACTGAGAGACAGACAGACAGAGACAGACAGATAGAGAGAGAGAGACAGACGGGCAGAAAAAGAGAGACAGACGGACAGACAGACAGAGAGAGAGACAGACTGGCAGAGAGAGACAGACTGGCAGAGAGAGACAGACAGACAGACAGAAGAGTGGGCAGACAGGTAAATAGAGAGACAGGAAAGTGGGATGCTGAACGATGCAGAGGGACAGACAGACAGACAGGCAAACAGACAGACAGAAGAGTGGGAAGCTGAATGATGCAGAGGGACAGACAGGTAAACAGACAGACAGACAGAAGAGTGGGAAGCTGAACGATGCAGAGGGACAGACAGACAGGCAGACAGGTAAACAGACAGACAGGAGAGTGGGAAGCTGAACAATGCAGAGGGACAGACAGACAGGTAAAAGGACAGACAGACAGACAAGAGTGGGAAGCTGAACGATGCAGAGGGACAGACAGACAGACAGACAGGTAAAAGGACAGACAGACAGACAGACAGAAGAGTGGGAAGCTGAACGATGCAGAGGGACAGACAGACAGGTAAAAGGACAGACAGACAGACAGAAGAGTGGGAAGCTGAACGATGCAGAGGGACAGACAGACAGACAGACAGAAGAGTGGGAAGCTGAACGATGCAGACAGACAGACAGACAGACAGGTAAAAGCAGAGGGACATTAAAAGACAAAACCTTTCAGACCAAAGTCTCCTGATGAGCAGTAACAAAGCTGGTTTCTCTTGACTTTTGAAGCTTTTACGTGTCTTAAAAACTTGTAGATTTATTAATTTATAGTATTTTCCTGTTTCAGTCTTTCTCATATTGCAGCATAGTTTAGTGGTGTTCTGTGGTGTAGTTCCTCTGTAGCTTAACGTTAGCTTAGCTTTTTACATATTTACACTTCAAAGATCCTAAAAGTGTCCGTATGTGAAGATGAACTCATCGCTGCAGCACTCTGTGATAATGTTAACACTGTGATGGTTATGTGGGTGAGTTAGCATGCTACATTTAGCTAATTAGCACTTTTGTCTCTGTAGGCGCTAGAGGAAAAGTCACGTTGATTCTTTGGCTCTGAAACATAAACGTCTGCTCAAAATTTGGTGCCATTCCATTAAAATGCTGAGAAATGTCTCTCATGGCGGATTTATCCTTCGTGGAAAAATATCTGCAGCAAATTTCATGCCAATCCATCTCCTAGTTGTCAAGATGGTTCACTCTAAACTACAAATTTCATCTTCATGGCGGTTCTAGCTGTGAAAATTACAATCCATCCTGAAGGGAACGTGAATATCTGCACATTTCATGTCCTTCCATCCAATTGTTGAGATATTTCTAAAAAAGAAAAACGACGGTCTGGGAGTCACGATCCATCCAGCGTGGATCAAAGTGTCTTAAAGATCAGATTATTTATCATAGATTTGCTTCCTTCCCAGCATTGATTGTTGACGGTGGAAGTCAGATTATCAATTTGTCTTTAATGTACAACAAAACAACTGTGTGTGCACATGAAAATTGATCCGTTTCCCTTCTCATCATCTCGGAGTGGTTAACACTCGGTTCACCTCTCAAGTTATGACCTATAATCTCAAATGGAAACACACACACACACACACACACACACACACACACACACACCTAAGTACCCCGTCTCCCAGGAGGTCGTTCCACCCCTCAGTCATCTCGCGCTATAGACCAGGCGTAAATCAAGCCGGGCCTCATGTGACGACACGTGTCCTTGGTGTGGCCCCCTCAAATGGTGCTCGCATGAAGCCGCATCATCCCCCACATCATGAGCGCCGTTAGGACCGTACATGCTGCACATATGTCAGTTTAAGATGCCGAGTATTTGACAGATAAACCTGAGGTCAACAAAAAAACGACGGCACGATGAGGGTAAAATCCATATTGGTAGACGAGCGTTACTCCGGATTATAAATGGTTCATAATGAGGTGATTAATTAGGATGTAAGCACTTTATAAATCATTAATAAACAAGTTATAACATAGTTTTCAGACATCAATGCAGACTCAGTAATTGGCTAGATCCAGATCCATACCGATGATTTATTAAAGGGAGAGCCGCCATGGTAAACAAATTTGGCAATAATGTGTGAATCTGGTCATTTGATCTGCTGCTGGTGGTTAAATACCATTACTGTTAACAACGAGGGCTCACTATTTGGCAAGCAGCAGGTCAGCTCATTATTGATTTATCAAGTGTTCACAACCTAAATAATTTACTGACCCTGAACCATTTCTAATCCATCATAAGGGAAGTCTTATTGTAGAGTTGTACCAACATATTTATAACTAATAATTAACATAATGTTATACAAAGGCACTTTTTCTGACTCTTTCTGCAAAACAGTCACATTACAGTGCTGGAAAAACAGCTACAGCCAAAGTTCAGCCACGCCATTAATATTAAATAACCACTTTGTCATAGTAGTTACATGGATGTAACTCCAGTTCTAGGAGTAAGGACCATAGGCTGCATAAAAGAAGTGAATATCGCCTGTTTAGCACTTTCAAAGTCGCCATATTGATTTAATGCTGGCTGCCATCTTGGTTTTGGAGCCAGGAGTTTTTCCCACCCATAAAGCACGGCCTGCTTTATTGTCTATTTCCTCTCAATGAGATCACAATTTCCTAAATAGACATTCTGCTGTGTTGACAAAGATTTGAGGCTGGTGATTGAGAACATAAATTCATTAGGAAAATGTTCACCGAGCTAATAAATTAAGAGAGAAGTTGGCTCATTTTCTCATAAACTTCCATCCAATCAGACTTCTGTTTGGAGCCAGTGGAGTGGATTAGAAATAATGCAGCTTTAAGGCACCTTAGCTTCACTTGGCAGACACAGTCGGTGCTTTGGATGAAGCAGTTTTGTAATAAATGTGGGTTTTGGACAAGTACAAGTACTGCAAAACTGTATGTAAGTACAGCGGTTGAGTAAAAGTACTTGGTGGATGCAGCGAATCGAAGGAGGTCAGAGTTCACCTCCCGTCACTGAGCTGTGATTGTGTTTAATATGATATGTTTTCTACTACACCTTAAAAATCCCTTATGTCCCTTAACAACAGTCGTTCCCCAGCCATAACTACGCTGTATTTCCATCATACGTCGATATTTCAGGAATAATTTTTGCAGAATCATCCAATATTGATGTCCTTATGTGGTGACAGGGCAGTCGGCCCCCCAGGAGCATCATTAGTAGCCACCTAACTCACTTCTAACTGGACCCCTTTCGGTACGAACCTCCTGATACCCCCTGACCTCCACACACACTCTGACGTGGACCGAAACCAGCAGAGGAAAGTCATCTCAGCTTCGATCTCATTCTGTCAGTCATTGCTCTCTCTCTCTCTCTCTCTCTCTCTCTCTCTCTCTCTCTCTCTCAGCTCTCCTGCCGATAAAATGCCAGTGATTAGCACATTCATTAAAAAAATACCCCAACATACTAACTAAAGCCGCCACATCGAGGACGTAACACGTTTGGGCTCCGTCACCCCTCAGCGAGGACACCAGCTCTGTTCTAATGATATAAACGAGCGTTTTGACACCCAAGTGCTGCACATGAGGCACAGCGGGGGGTCGTGGGGTGAAACGAGGGCTGGTATTGATATGCTGTCATGTGTAAGCAGTTTCAGTCCTCTTGGGTGGATGACATTGAGAATCAGATGGGAGTGTCGTGTCCTGCTGCAGAGCTCCGGTGCACATTGATCTACTGTAAGGCACTCGGGTCAATAGTCAATTCACGCTGCGTGTGAGTGTGTGTGTGCACGTGACTGTGGCAGGGAGAGAAGCCACTGAGCCTGACTCTAATTCATTGCTAATTTGAAATATGAATTATACGGAGTATAAGTGCTGACCTTATAAGTGCTGCCAATTTTTCAATGGCTGTTAAGAGTCGTATTTGTGCAGTGGCGGGAAATAACAAAGCACATTTCATAGTTGTTTTTTTTAACCTTCGGACAGAGCCACGCTAGCTGTTTCCCCCCGTTTCCAGTCTTTATGCTAAGCTAGGCTAACTGTCTCCTGTAGCTTCATATCTGACAGAGTGGTATTGATCTTCTCATCTAACCCTCAGAACTAAAACACTTTTATGACAACTTAGTGACTTTGTACTTTGTGTGTTAAGCTCTTAAGATCTCCTTAAATACTTTTAGATAAGTAGCAGCAGTTCAATGCAGAACTTTTAGTTGTAATAGAGCAATTTTATTATTTTATTCTATTATTGTTACTGTTATGTAAGTGACTTGTTCCACCACTGATCATTTCATTATAGTAAAACCACAATGTCATTTTCACTTGGTGCAAGCTGTAACTGCAATGACTTGATGCATAATGACAGTGTGTGTGTGTGTGTGTGTGTGTGTGTGTGTGTGTGTGTGTGTGTGTGTGCATGTGCATATGTGTGAGTGTGTGAAATCTGTTGAGTGGTGACTCACGGGCTGAGAGTGTCTGCCATTTCTGAGCGTCTCCTTTCCCACTGACCCCACCTTTCTTCTCTCCTCTCACTCTGAACCCTTCAAGGCACACACACACACACACACACACACACACACACACACACACACACACACACACACACACAGGCATCAATCTGTCATGTTGTCACACTGTCCACATTGATAGCAACCCCTGACATTTACATGCAGCGGCGACAGGACGTTTTTCAGGGAACAGAACAGGGAGGAAAAGCACGGGATGAGGATGATGAAGGGCATCGAGCCTTTGAGCAAGTGAGGCGCTGGAATATTCCCACTCAGCGGTCACTGCCTCATCTCTAATGATGTTTAATGCTCGGACACAGTCATATAACAGCCAGCACCTACCTCCACTGTAGATTATTCAGACCACAGGCGAGGTAAGAGTGAAATGATGACATTAGGTGACCGATCCCACGGATAATTTCAGTCGGCCGCCTTCGAAACCCTTAAAAACTGATTTTTGATGGAGAATAAAATGTGCTCGGTGTGGAGAGATACAGCTGCACATGTATAATGCACTAATCTCTCTGCATACTCCCTCCTCATCGTCAGCGAAGGCTCCACAGGATCAGTCAATCAGGGAGGTGTGGTGTGTTTCAGCAGCCTGGGTGGACCACAGGCGAGAAGTTGAGGTCATGCTTTCCTCTTAAAAATGTTCTTGTCAAAAGATAATGAGCGAAAATGCCTTGAGGCGTGCACAGTGCAGAACAGACTTCAATAACACATTACCGCCAACAGTTCACTTTCCTTATTCAGCAGTCAGCCTCAATTAACGGCCTATTTTCAAGCAGCTGCACGAGTGCATGGCGTCTGTGCGCTCGGACATCACCGGCAGATGTTTGGGAATTTTACGGCTGGAGGCACCGGTGGAGCACATTGAGTCGGCTACACTGGTGCAGCAGTAGGTGTGGTAGAACTGAAATAAATCATAGCTAATCAGATTAGCTCCTCTCAAACCTTTTAGGATGAGTGCCTCTCCAGCCACGGCACACTGACAGCTGAATGGACAATGAAATGTTTTACAAGCAGAGCAATGCAGGGAACTGCTCGCTCAGTTTTATGCTGGGGGGTCTGACTCACTCACTGATTTTATTCTCTACAATTTTGTTCACATGAATTGGCACCAGTGTGCGTTTCATTTGGCCATTTTTTATGTTTTTCACCCACTTCATTGTACACTTCCAACACCACATATAAGATGTACTCTCTAACAGAACAATACACATCAAATGTTTAAAAAGGAGCAGCGTTGGTGCTTCCATACTGACCGTTCACCAATTAGCTCTAAACACAAAACTGAGGCTGTAAATGTCGTCAGTTGTTGCAGATATTTAGTCATAAACCAAACATATTGGACACATTTTGGCCCGATGATGGAAAGTCTGAATGTCTGAACCTAATTCTAAGACAATCCATCAAATACTTTTACAGTACAACCCCACAAATGTCAACCTCATGGTTCAACTCTCAGAGACCAGCAGCAACGGAGAACAAGACAAAACCAAGATAAATGTGAAGCGTTGGCTATTGATCCGTGTATGAGAACGTCCTAACAGCACTTGTATGAGTCAGGTAAACAGAGACAGTGCAAACAATGCAGTTAGGACATTTTACACTCTGGTCACATCTACATAACACTACATAACAAGAGGTCATTACCTTCATTAAGAAGGAAGAAATAAAGTGTTGGTAGCTGTGTGGATAGTTTGCATGGACTCTCTGCAGGACGCAGGTACATTAAAGCTTCATAACAACGATCCCAAGACGGCAGAGCAGCTATTTAATTTCCATCAGTAGCGTTCAGGGCTGCGGCTCATATTTATGCATGTAACAAATATAGCTACCTTGATCAAGTCTCACATAACCTATTTTTTTTCCCAGAGTAGGTACACAGACTGGTTTAAAGTGTTTCTAACAACATCAAACAGAAAGCAGGAGCTGGGTGCACACAGCAGAATGTTAAACAGGGAAATGTTGTGGTGATGAAGCACAGAGTCTTTGTTTTATCGTCTTACTTGATGCTCTGACGACAGCTGCATTACTGTGTGTGTGTGTGAGGACGTAGTCACTGACCACATGTGGATGTGTTCTTACTTTGTTTGTTCATGTTTGCTTCATGGTTTAACTTCTCGCCTTGCTGAGTGATGTGAAAGTGTACTGTCAGTACTCCGTCATCAGAGCTGCGTCCACAGCAGCTGTCTGTTATACAGAAATGACCCTGAAATGCCGTAATTGACCAATCAGAATCGAGTATTAAGCAAAAACGTGTAATAATATAAGTTAACTCATCACGAAACCCACTTGTGTGTGACTTTTTCCGCTGTTGCTCACAGTTGCATTGAGTCCAGCTGTGCTCCTGTCCTCAGACTTTACTGTTTAGTGATGCACTTTCTGCAGAAACGTCTGTCTGAGCTGTGTTCTTGTTCTGTTTACACCCTGTGTGTGTGTGTGTGTGTGTGTGTGTGTGTGTGTGTGTGTGTGTGTGTGTGTGTGTGTGCTTCAGGATTAGGTGGATGATGAACGTGTCTGGCGGCCTCCCAGGAGAGGAGCTCACGGATGAGGAGAAGGAGATCATCAACGGCGTGCTGGCTCGCGCGGCCATGATGGAGAGCATGGAGCAGCAGAGGATTGAGTGAGGGGGAAAAACTATTGTCTCTGTTGCACATGACTCAACCACACAGAGATGCCCAGTGAGCCGGATGATTCTTAGTGGAAAACCAGCGCCAAGGTTGTGTCTGTGCTCACATTCATCTGCATGTGTTCTCAGGCGTCTCTCCAGTCGCCTGGATAGCATCAAGAAGACGGCGTGTGGAGACGGACAGTCGCGCTGCCTGTTGTGTGGGACGTCGTTTGGACCGCAGGGGGTCACACCCGTCCTCTGTGTGGAGTGTAAAAAAGTAGGTGGATCCTTGTGTTTCTTTTTTCACACCCAAGTATCTCAGCAAAACATTTCATCTATAGATTAGTGTACATGGATTTCTTTTTACTTCATGACACTCCTGACCCGTCCTTGGGTTTTGCTGTTTGTCCTTCTTGCTTCTTTACTTCCTGTTTTATTTTGGTTTCTTACCCTTTCCCCTCATTTCTCATTTCACTTCCTCCCATTGTGTGTTTTCCCACCACCACTGATTGTGTCTCCCCTGTCCTCTGGGCCAGTTTGTCTTCCAGCTGTTTTTCTTGTGTACTACATTCCTGGTTTTTTTGATTCCTGCTCTTCCCTTCGACTCTTGCCTCTGCCCCTCCTGGACTTCTTTGCCTTCTCTCGGACTGCCTCCCCGTCTACCTTATCTGCCAGTTGTCTGGAGTCGTGCTAACTGAGTCCACTGGCTTGTGGTTTCCCAGCCGTTACTGACATCATATGGACAAACTAACAATGCCGGGGATCCCATCACATCACATCACTCAGAAATCAGCTCACAAACACGTTACATTGGGTTCATGTGTTCATGTCCTGTCCATGTTATGTAAGTTAAGTTAAAATAAGTCTGTAACTCTTTACTCGACATCACCAGAGAATCTGTGTCCACCACAACAAAGGGTCCTGATTTTTTTTATTATTTAAAGATGCTTAGTTTTAGTTTAGTTTTTATTAGTTTCAGTATTTTTAGTTATTATTATAATATGGGGGGTGTTTGTCAGGGGCAGGTTTCAGATTGACCAAAAGAGTACGAATGTCCAGTAAATTATCATTTTCTTTTATTTTAGTTTCAGTAAACTGTATCGTTTCAGTTAGTTGTTGTTTTTCTAGTTTTCATCTTTGTTTCGAGTGACTAAAATGCTTTTTCTGTGTACTTTTAGTGAACCTTGGTGTCATTTCATCACTGTGTGTAGCAGCAGGATGTCATGTGGGGTAAAGAAGTCGTAATCATCCCACATATTTTTGTGAGATGGGTCTGAAAGGCGACACCTGCTCTGAGCATGTCCCCAGAGGACTTCTCTGCATGGACCGGATTTCTGTTTACTATATTTTCTATAGTGTTGTGGACTCGGAGGTTTCCTATGGCGATAAGCGCCCAGTGAGCCGTGTGCTAACTTGTTCTGACGTAGACTGTTTTTCCTGGTCTTATGCATCACATTCTGTTTCTTGTTGCTCTCAATAACTGCGGAGAGAGGTTAATGCTATCTGAACTGTGAAATATATGGGCTCTGTGCACCTGCCATCAAGAACTAAATCTGCTTGGGATTATGCCTCTTTGCGTGTGTGTCTTATGTATGTTTTTTTTTGCCTCTTTGCAGCACATGTGCAGCAAATGTGGGATTTGGAGCAACAGCAGGGCGAGTCCTATGTGGCTGTGCAGAATCTGCAATGAGCACAAAGAGGTGAGGGGAAGGAGAGATGAGGAACAGAGTGGGTTTGATAAAATCATGGGGCCAAATTATGGCATTCTTCCTCCACCAGAACTGGAGATATGATCCATTTTTCTACCGTTTAGACTCGTTTCACATTTCACCCTTCACTGACCTGGAAAATTACCTTCCATTGATACCCCCTCAATATCATGAGTAATATATATAATGATTTATTTCATTTAATTTTTACAAATCTGCATAGTATTCTGATTGATATAAAACGTGAAGACTGCAGTTATACAATGCTGCTTTGATGATGGTGCTGTGTTGAAGTCTCTGCCCCGGGGGAGCCGAGACTCTTTAAATAAATGCTCTCTGCTGTCAGTCACACACAGAATAACTCGTCTATAATGCTGCGAATACAAAGCCAGCATGTGTCTGTTACGTACAATTAACGGATGTAGAAAAAAACATTTATTTAGCAGTTATTTTCCCAGTAAAATCAAACCAATGAATCAGTCAGTCTATTTGAACGTAGCTACAGTAGAGAGGCTGAACTGCAGCTCGTTGGTTACAATCTCAAACGTCTCACAACTTTTCTTTTGAAGTCGGCGCATTTTGCCCACAAATAAATGTGGTCATTTCACTTACAAGGAGGTTATTTGTACATCTAAGGATCAACATTATGATTCATCCAGAATTTTTGTGTCACCTGATGAATTTAAGTCAGATATTCTCTCTCTTTTAGCTCTGCTTTTGGTCTCCACCACTGTAGCTGCTAAATGCTCTCTAACTGTGTCTGCCTGCTGTTTGGTGCTGAATTGGTCGTTAACAGTTGGTTTTTGGAGCATTTTCTCTTTTAAAAAACAGCTGCCTGCCTTTGAAGCCTCAAATTTGGTATTTGGCCGTTGCAATCTTAGTTTTTTGGAGTAACGCTTGATTTTTTTTTTCCACCCCCATTCTGCAAAGACCCACTTGTGATTGGTTAGGTTTAGGCCTGACCTCAGATTGATCAGTCACAAGGTAGTCCTGCCGTAAAGTCTCCTCCTGTTCCTGGTGTATTTTCCTCTAAATGGGGCCATAATTTACTAAATGATGATCCTGCTGTGCTGAAGAAGACTGTAAACTAGAGACTGAGAGCAGAAACTCATCAGGAAAATGTTCACTGAGCTGATAAATCAAGTGAGAAGTTGGCTCATTTTCCATCATAAAAACGGTGGTTATAGCCATTTTAAAGCTGCATTATTATCTTAAGATCAGATCAACTTTGCTGTTCCCATCAACTCCACAGAGAGTTTTAGCCTCTTTCAGCTCATTGTTTTGGTTTTACAGTCAGCAGCCTCACTGCTCTCATCAGCATCGTTTCCAGGAAGCTGCTTTCGTCCAAAAGCTCAAATAAAACCTGTATACACTGTGTGCTCAGCAGCAAACAGCAGACAGGTAATGTTAGCAACCAGCTGGTGAACATTTAGGAGGATTTGTAGCCACATATCTTCACCAAGAGCTGTTGGAAACCAAAACATATATCGGACTTTCATGGCAGCAAATTCATTCCAGTGTTGCTCAATGTTTGAATCTCAGCTTTATGAGGTGATAGTTAAAAGAATGCCCCTTCAGAAACCTGTAGATATTGTTATGTTATGTTGTGTCTATGTTTTTCTGTTGTTTATGTTCATGCATATAAGAGATGCTGCATATAGATTTTCCATTCTTGCTTGCGATCACTCAGCTGACACTGTGTATTTGTTGCTGCAGGTACAGAAGCGTTCAGGCGCTTGGTTCTTCAAGGGAAGAGAACAGCAGACTCTGCCTTCCCCCCTCCCTCTGTCCAGATCCAGACAGTCCAGCACCGAGAACAGTTCTGGTCCAGGAGACCACGATGGACCGCAGGAACCTGCAGCACATCATCAGGGAAACGGTACTTTATACAGAGAGATGAAGTTTTTACCAACATACCGAGATAATTATTAAAAACGTGCTTGCATGTATGCATTTTAAATACACACTAGGTATTATTAGTTGGTTATGGGATATCATTAAGTAACAGAAATATGCGTGAATAATAAATAGCTGTACATAACAGCACCCGGATGCAAATATCAATGTCAAATGGTGAGTTACACCTGATTTGGCAGTTAAAAGAATGAAGCAAAGACATTCATTCATTTGTTGGGTTTATATTTTAATATTCTTTTATCAGTATCAGTTTTCAGTCTCAGTTGTGTTCGGTTTAGGCAGCAAAACCATTAAAATAATAAATACAAATATATAAGACAGGGTACATTAAACAAAATATCCTCTTCTCGAGACACAGGTGCATCTGTTTAATAGTTTTAACAATGTGTTTGAACTGAAGTCACAGATCTACTGAGTGACAGCAGTAGCAGTAGGAGCTGCTGCAGCAGTGCCGACACTATCTGTTGCAGTGGCAGTGATATTCTTATTTTGTCTCTTCAGGGCACAGTGTGGACTCACAGCAGCAGCAGTCCCGTGGATCCAAACAATGGGAGCAGACAGCAAGGACAACAGCTGACAGCTATAATGAGAGTCAGGCCTCTCCGGCAGCTGTAACGAAGACCGAGCGACATGTGCTCGCCTCCAAACCACCTCGGGCAAACGCACAGCAGGCCGCCACGGCCTCAGGTAGAGAAGCGCTGCTCTTTCTAAGAACAACACTTTCATCAGTATATGAAAAGATGTCCCCGACAGAAATAACTGTAGACTTTGTTTGGTAACGCTGCCAGCTCCTGCTGCACATGTGGAAAACAAACGCCCAGAGAGGGAGGAGACGGTGTCGCCTCCAGCTGTGGAGGCAAAAAGACAACCTGTTGTCTCCAGCTCTATTACATCACATGCACCTACAGCCAGAATTACTCCTCCTGTTAACCCACCGGCGAACAACCCCGCTCCACCACGACCTCCACCAGATCGAACAGAGGACGAGGACGTCGACTACGACTCAGATGATGCCAGTAAGACAGATTTTGAGATGTTGAGTAGCATAAATTCCTGCAGCTGTAAAAAAAATATCCACTGGAGCGATTTTCAGCAACAAATCGATGCTTTTCTGCTTTGGAGGGAAATTGGTCTTTCTAACAGGAGTTCAGCCTCCATTTTTCTCTCAGATGTGTTTCTGTGTTTTTATTCTTGCAGCCACTCTGGGGTCTCTGGAGTTCAGCCTCCTTTACGAACAGGAGAACCACACTCTGCACTGCTGCATCATTAAAGCTAAGGTAGACACACATGTGCACCAGACGTGACGAGACGAGACTAAACAAGAAAAGTCCAGATTAAGACGAGGCCACACGGGACAGTGATGGGACAAGACAAGTCGAGATAAGACTAAAGGAGACAAGATGGGACGAGATAAGACATGACAAGATGGGAAAAGTCAAAACAAGACGACGCGACTCAAGAAAAGACAAAATAAGACAAGACAGGACAACATGACACAAGACATTTGCAATCAATGGCTCCAGTGAAATAAAGCAAACATGTTGGCAAACACACAAACACTTCACGCTGATTTGGACCATTATTTTTCCTTCTACATCACAGGGTTTAAAGCCAATGGACTCAAATGGACTTGCTGACCCGTATGTGAAGCTGCACCTCCTACCTGGAGCCAGTAAGGTACAATCACACAATCTGCAAAATAACTACAGCTGTAAAATAAAGTAAACAAGTATGATATTTTCCTCTGAAATGTTGTGAAGTAGAGGTATAAAGTCACTGTCATACTTTCCATCACTGCAAACACTCACTACACTCCAGAAACAGCTGTTAAATTCTCTCTACAAAACCACCAGACTCCATTGACAAAAACAATAATTTTATCTCTGGAGTTTCTGTTCTACCGCTGCCTTGATCAGTTAGTTTTGTGTGTTACACAAATGTTGTGTTGGATCCAAACTAACCCTTTAAAACACCAAAGTCACACAATCTCACAAACAAACTAACTCATCACAGCAGCAGTAGACCAGGAACTTCAGTGTTCTGTGAGGTAAAATGACCGTTTTTCTCAATGGAGTCTGGTGTGTTTGAAGAGAGAGCTGTAGCGGCTGTTTGTGGTTAAACCAAAAGGATCTTCCAGGTCTCTCTCTGTAGGGATCCTTTCCATGATGCTGTCACACACTTAGAATAACAATCTTTAAGCACTTTTAGTGGATCTACTGTGATCAGGTGCAGTTTCCCCAAAGGATCACATCACAGCCATTGCTCCGAGGCTGATGGCTGATGCGATCTACTGGACCAGTGCAAGACATTTTTGTACCTCCCAATCATTCTCTTATAAGTGGTGATATTTGAGAAAATGACTCAAGGTGAAAAACACACCTAGAAATGTAAAGTTCAGTGATCTTCTGAGAGCAAGCAGCTTGTGAAGGAGGTGCAGGGGAGCACTCAGATTACATGATGTTACAATAACCCACCCACTGGCGCTACTGCATGATTGGTTGGTGCATGATTTATGACTTGTCATTATCCTGTCGTCCTCTTGAGTGAGTTTTAGTCACAGTGAAACAGAGCAATTTGCCTGCTTCAAGTCATTTCGACATGCAACAACATCTGCTGTGCTGTGCTTGTCTTGTGTTGCTGTTAATCAGTCTAACAAGCTTCGCACCAAGACACTTAAAAACACGCTGAATCCCGTGTGGAACGAGACGCTGGTGTACCACGGCATCACTGATGAAGAAATGTCACGCAAGACTCTCCGGTAAGAACGACCTCAACCTGCCTCTCCTCTTCTTCCAACTATCAATTGCATAAAAGTAAAAAAGACTCTCACGAGGGGAACCGTCTGTCTTCAGGCTTTCAGTGAGCGACGAGGACAAGTTTGGACACAATGAATTCATAGGAGAGACACGAGTCGCCCTGAAGAAACTGAAGTTTGACCAGAAGAAGAACTTCAGCGTTTGTTTGGAGCGAGTCATCCCGGTAAGACTGAGAACAATACTGACATCTCATATTATCAAAAAGCAGAATAAACCACATTTATATTATTGGGTCACTTCATCCAAATCACATTTTAGCTTCTCGGGAACCAATATCTCAAAATCTGGATGAGTTTTAAAGTTCATTCGATTGAAAATGAAAATGTGAATCTTCATATTTCCATGACAACTGAGCAAATTTCATTTGCAGGTGAAGACCATAAGAAATGACTGAAATGTCCAGAGATAAATGGACCTTAGGCTGAGGCTGTGTTATCAAAAAACAAAACAAAATCATCTACATAGAGTGAAATATATTATCGTATAATTTGGTGAACTGACCCTTTAGGAATAGTTCAACATTTTGTGGAAATACATCTATTGTCTTCAGGTGTTTGATGAGATGATTGATAACCTCTCATATGTGCATGTTTAATATGAAGCAGGAGAGAGTTAGCTTAGCTTAGCTTAGCATAAAGATTGGAAACAGGGTGGTTATGTGCTGGACTATTTCGTGGCTGGGTGCAGTGACTGTGAGTCTTTCCATCACCGTCCAGCATGAAAGCAAAACAACAAGTTGTTCTACTGATTAAACAAATGTGGGGTGGTCACATTTTCAAACCACCAAGCTGGAACTGCACCACATGTTCGTGCATGTGCACACGTATGTGCTTATGAACGCACCGTAGGCGCTTCCATCACGATGAGGGACATTTATTTCAGTGCTTAGAAAACCTGCAGAGCTGCATTTTCATGGAGTAAAAGCCTCCTGGAGCTCGTAGGAAAATGGCCGACTTTCAGCTAACAGCTAACCGTTAGCATACAGAAAGAGCAGGAAGCGCCATAGCCTGATGATGCTTGTCTATGACTCATAGCCGAGCAAAGCATAATCTTGACAACATTGATTAATTGATTGATTTGCAAACAAACAAGATTTAGTGTGTTATTTAATGAGCCTTTTTTTGGCTTCCCAAAATATTAAACTGTGCCTTTAACAGTTTAGCTTCCACATTGGCTTAGCTGTGTTTACCCCTGTACAGGAAGTGAAGATAACGGTGCTAGTGGTGAGGATGATGATGGTTATTACTGGTTGTCTCTCTCCACAGGTGAAGAAGGCTGTAGGAGGACAAGCCCGTGGCATGGCTCTCTATGAGGATGACGTAAGACCCTCATATGGATCATATCTATTGTTGTATAATTCACAAAGTATAAATATAAAGGGAGAACAGCAGATCATATCCTGTCTGGGTGAATCTTATTTTGATTAAAGGAGTCATATTCTGCCAAAAAGTCCCAAAAAAAGAGCAAAGCCAGCACTGAATCTACTGAGAAGTACTGTGAGTGTGTCCAAAGTACATCTTCTTCCTGGTATATCTTATCCCTCTGTACCAGAGACATAAGGATCTGACCTTTTATGAGATCAGGTATCAACCGGGAACGATCGATCGCACATTCAATTTCTTCATCAATAGCATTAAAATATTCACTGTTTCCGCTATCAGTTACACTCATTTAGTCAGAACTCATTTTGTAGTGCTGCAGCCTCATGTTACCCCACACAGAGAGTGTATTCAGTGAGGTACACAGAAGTTAAAGGATAAGTCTGTTTTATTTTTTTGAGGCAGCAGCAGACCAGCCACTTCTGCGAGCTAAAATTACTGCTTTTTTCAATGGAGTCTGGTGGGTCTGAATACCACGATACAACGGCTGCTACAGGTCTCTCTCTGCAGGGATCCTTTCCATAATGTTGTCGGACACTCAGAATAACAATCTGAGCCTGTCAGTGGCTCAAACAAGTCATTTTGAACCTAAAATATAAAAATAAATACCAATAACTATTAAGTTGAGGAGAAAGAGAGCTGACATGCAAGGAGAGAGTTTTGAAGAGGAATTTGACTGACTGGGACATCCTTACATTGAGCTGCATTGTTGTCCAAAAATGATTAAAATTGCACAAGGTGACCAACTAGGACTTTTTTAAAAATCAAACTATATAATGATGATTAATAAAAATGCATGTCTTTAGTATTGGGACTGATCGACACATTTGTTTTGTGGGATTTGTTAATGTAACTGTAAATGAAGTCAACCCTGTTGCATAATAATATACATGCAGATGATTTCGCACTCAAGCACGTACATTATCATCCATTAGCAGATTATGATAATCACTGTGTAATCCCTCCAGATATGTACACCAGAGCTTTAGTATCAGTGAAATTAAATACCATTACTTTATGTGCATTTGCTCTAAATGTGTGTGTGTGTGTGTGTGTGTGCAGCTGAATGAAGGCGAGGACTCAGAGGAGAGGGGTCGCATCCTCGTATCGCTGACGTACAACAGTCAGCAGAGCCGTCTGATGGTGGGCGTGGTCCGCTGTGCTCACCTGGCCGCCATGGACTCCAACGGATACTCTGACCCGTTTGTCAAAGTGTACGTGCTCCATTGACTTTTTGGGAAATTTACTGTCCTGCTGAGAGACGATTGATACCAATTTTGTGTCTAAATACGGTAAATGTGAAGCTGCAGCCAGGACTAATAGCTTAGCTTAGCACAAACACTGGAAACAGGGGGAAACAGCTAGCCTGGCTCTGTGTAATGGTAAAAAAACTCACCTACCAGCACCTTTAAAGCTCATGTTTGTTTGTCTTTATGCTAAGCTAAGCTAACACAAGCTAAAATTGTGGAACTATTTATTCAAATCATTATCATCTTCATGCTGTTTAGACTAGAAATGTGACCTAAGAGCTTAATTCTCATATGTCTAATAATATAACAATTATTTTACGCCATCTTGCTCTTTTGCTCTGCAGATGTCTGAAGCCAGATATGGGGAAGAAAGCTAAAAACAAGACCCAGATCAAAAAGAAGACACTCAATCCAGAGTTTAACGAGGTTAGCTCTTTCAAAACCACTGCTTTCTACCGTATTTGCACATCCTGAACTTTGCCATGTGGTGCCTTTGTCATTTCATGTTTCACCACTGTGTTTCAGGAATTCAGTTATGAAATAAAGCACGGCGAGCTGGCCAAGAAAACCCTCGACATCTCCGTCTGGGACTATGACATGGGCAAATCCAACGACTTCATTGGTAAGTGTGAATATCCTCTTGCAATCCTCATTCAGCCAGTTTGCCAGTTTTAGCCATTTGTAACCGGCCCCCCAGCCTGAAATATCTCAACAACTATCAGACGGATTGCCATGAAATTTGGCACACATATTTTTGGTTAATTTTCCTTTAGCGCCACCAGCAAGTCAAAACGTTCACTTCACCTCCACCATGAATCAGATTGGTGTTGTTTAATGATCCTCTGACTTTTTCAGCAGTGCCACCATGAGGTTATTTGTGTTTTTGCTACACAATTAAATCATTTTATCCCGATTCAGAGGGATAACCAGAGGTTAGCTGGCATAGGTGGCCCCAGACGCTGGTATTCTTGCTCTAAGGGCCCAACCATGTGGAACATCTGGGTAATTTTATGCCCAGGAAGTCAAACATTTTTGGCTTCATGCGCCACTGAGCAGCTTTCATGTGAATAAACGGGGGCCCTGCCTCTAGTGCTGCATCCAGTTCTGTTTATACATCCATGGTAAATACAGCCTCAGGCTAGCATGTACATGGAGTCTTACTATTGCTTACATATCAACGCTAACTCCTCTCTCCGCCTCCAGGAGGATGTCAGTTGGGCATCCAGGCTAAAGGAGAGTGTCTGAAGCACTGGTACGAGTGCCTGAAGAACAAAGACAAGAGGATTGAGCGCTGGCATGTTCTGCTAAACGAAGACACCGCCCAGTTCGAGGATTAAAGCGTCCTCCTCTCTTCTGCTCTGTATTTTCTTTCGCTAGCTTTCCCCCCTGTAGAATATTGTCTTCCAGTGAGCCCGGGTAGACGGATGTTATCCTCTTGCTTTTATGTAGTTAGTCCCAAACATGCAAGCTATATTTGCAGTAGTCTTCAGGTGACCAACATGGATGTTGACCTTGGGGCTGTTTGCATTGAGGAGCGATCACTAAACCAAAACAAGAGAGCTCTCATTCCGTCCTTTCTTTCTGTTATCATATCACTGTGTAAATGCGGTAATGATTAAATAGAGTGATTAACACATTTTACAGCCCCTATAATCATCATCATTAAGACGGTATGTTGTAATGACGTGTGCCTCCAGAGGGGAATCCCACTTTTCCATCTCTGACCTCCTTCCCTCCATGTTGCTCTGTGCTCCCGTCACATGAGATCATGTGACGTGTTATCAGCTGATCTGTGTGACCACGTCTTGCGAGTGCTTGCATCATCAAAACATTCATTTCACTTGTGTTATTGTGCATCATGAATATGTTGAATATTCGATGGGACACTTAGAGATGTTTCGGTTACTGACACGATGTGAACGACCTCCTTATTTTGTTGTTGATGTGAAATGCGTTTGCGTTTTGATACAGATAACGTGTCATTATCAATACTGTCAATGCTGCCATTAAGGCCACTGTGTCCACATCACTGCGCTGCATCACCTTTACGAGTGCATGTGTGAGCTCTGAAGACGCTCCTGCATGACGATATTATGAAGAACAAGATTCGGGTTATGCAACGTAAAACGCAAGTGACAGAAGATTCATGAAGTATTCCTCCAGAAATATATTTGATTGATGAATCTGAATGCCAGGTTATCAGATCTGCACAAGTGTCTACAGCTAAATAATCAACATTCTGCTCTCTGTATTCATATTGATGCATGTCTGAAGTCATATTGTAGCCTGGCTAATAAATAAAGACATCATGGCACTTCCTCTGCTCCTCTGCTTGCTTGATGTGTGTTGTGTTGTGCAGTGGTGGAAAATAACAAAGTACATTTACTCAGGTCCTTTTTACTCCACTGCATTTATCTGATATCTTTATGGACTCGTTACTTTGCAGATTGGGATTCACGCTACAAAATATGATCAACAAATATGTATTAACATAGGTATAAGTTAAAGGGAGAAATTAGCTTCATCTTTACCTGCTACATCATTAAATAGATGTAAACATTAACTGTAACACAATATTATAATGTGATTTATTCTCAAATGAGCGATTCTGCACAATGAGTACCTTTACTTGTGGCACTTTAAGTTAGCTT